>NW_010972992.1:2717637-2765434 GCF_000737465.1 Haliaeetus leucocephalus | reverse complement strand
CCCCCCCAAAAAAAGGGGGGACGACTTCCTGGTTTGCTGTCTTGGGACCTTCCACAGCTTCTCTGCAAGGCTGAGGGATTTCTGCTCGCTCCCTGCCAAAACGGGCAGGACCCCTTAAGTGATGGACATCTTGGAGGTACCTTCAGGAGGACCCATGTTCTGCTGGTTTGGATCTCGGCTCTTTTTCCCTTTCTTCTCCCCTTTCTCAAGCTTATAATGAGAGGCAATTTCCAAGCTAACTATGGACACGTTATTTTTCTCGTACCCATCTGAAAACTGCTTTTCAAGCAAGTTGGGGCTTAGTGAGCTGTGTAACCTCCTCTGCATCGGAAAGCTTTTTCTGCAGTCCTCCGCCTCCTCAGCTCGTGGCATCTCCTCCTCATTGGCTCTTCTAAAGTCTTTGTATGGGAATCTAATGGGTTTTATCGGTTATTGTCTATGAAATTAGAGTCCTTTCCCCACAATACCATAAGGAGACTAAAAAGAAAGCCCAGATTTATGGGAAACAGAATGAATACATTTATAACCTGAAGAAAGACTGTAGAAATGTATCATAAGGAAGCATTTTAAACTTCAGATCCCAGTTTAACCCAATTACTACTGTTCAGGAGTGGGGTTTTTCTGTTCCGGGGTGTGGTTTGTAGAGATGACTGTGGTGCAGGTCCCCTGGTTTTTATCGTTACCTTGGTCTTGCTGCTCATGCCCTGGCCAGCCGACATTCCCGTTACAGCAGGGCTGGGCTGTTGTATAATTTCCATCTCCTTTTTGATGTATTGCTGCACCCTAAATTAATTTCTTACCAATGCCATTTGCAGCCCTATGGAATGAATGGGTCTCTGAAGGGGACTACATTGTTAACACTGACAAACTTCACGATAGAGCCGTGCACAAATGGACGTAATGAAGGGAAAGAAGTGCCGTGAAGTAATTAAGGAGTCTGGTGCTCTTTTCAGCCTGGCTGAAATCCCATGTCCTCTTGCAGTGCTTGCTGAGGGTCCTGGTTTGGAAGGAAAACCACAAAGCACTTACTGAGGCCACAGGTAGGAGGAGTGCTGGGGAACGAGGTCCCAGGCAGAGTTCCAGCTTGCCGAGGTTCGTGGTTATCCTGCAGCAGCACCGCCCAGAGTCAAAATTCTTGTGGGATTATTCAGGGACTCATTCTGCTCGTGGAGCAGTGGGTCCCTGCTGTCCTTCTCTGCTGGTGAGCGGCTCCCTCCCCCGAGGCTTATGGTTTGTTTTGTGGCTTTTGCTGATGCAAAGGTTTTGGCATGGAGTGAGCACAATCATGAAGGTTGGCCTCCCACCCTATGTATGTGGTGGTTTTATATATATATATATATATGCACGCGCATTGGTCTGTTGCATGTCTAATATGCTGCCACTGCTGTGCTGGCCAGAATTGCCTTGTCTACTCCTGTTCCTCTCCCGTCTCTCTGTGTTAAGCTGGCATCTTGCACCTTATCCTGAAGACTGCGAGTCATTTGGAGAGAAGCCATCCGTTTGTCTTGCTAGTGCCCCGCTCAGGCGTGTAATGCTGATACCTTGCACGTGGTCCTGTGATGCTTTGGAAAATCTTCCCCGCCGCGGTCCTCTGGGCTGCTCTTGGGACTAGATGAGAAATGCACGTGTGTGGCACTTGTGAATGAAGGCATATGAAACTCGGAAGCGATGACAGCTATGCCAAATTACCTGTTAAAAATGACCTCAGTAATTATAACAGGAGAGTCAAATGAGGATAACAGGCTGTCTAATAGCATAGGCGAGGCTGTAATTTACTGAATGGATGACCTTTAGAAACTTGCAGGGCTAAGGACTTGTCTACAAAAGAGACCAGGACAACTGTTTAATAAGCTTGGTAAAACCCTGTTAATTAACACATTTTTAAAGACTATTTAGTGCTCACTTCAGATGAACAGTGGTAGCTTCTGCAAGAACTGGTTAACTCTGGCCTTTTCAGGTACATTTCTGGTGTTGCTGTGGTTTCTCAGGGTTTGAAGTAGGATTTTGTAACGTGAGGGAAGACTGTTGTGCTTTGTTTGAGTTAAGCAGGCTTAAAGCTGACTCTGAAACATCCCAAGAACCCAGAAGGTCCAGGAGCTCAAATTCCCCTGGCATCTTCAGAAATCCCAGCTGCCATGCCTCCCGCCGAGTATAAGTTTAGATGTTTTGCAGATGGCATTAAATCAAAATACTTGCGGTCAGTCCTTTCGGGTCTCGTTTGTCAGTGGCAGCGGTTCATTTAAGGGCAGGGCTGACTTGCGTCCTCTGCATCCCGCTTAGCAGCGGAGCTCAGAGGGCTTTTGTACTTCAAAATGTGAGGAGGAGAGCTGGACACGTACAGAGATCGGTGTCGGCTCTCTCCAGCCTTTAGAAGAGCAATTGCTGATGGCTGATGTCCTGGTTGGTGCCATGTAAACCTTTGCTCAGGGTTGGAACTAAGTCCTTGGCAGAGGTCTACAGGGTTTGGTGGACTCATCCTGAAAGCGATGGCGCTGGTACCTCCTGCCCCTACCTGCATAGAGCCCACTTTTTCGTAAGCTTTCTTTTGCAGTGGAAACGGTAGAAAAACGTGGAAATCGTGCCGTTGGGGAGTCAGCGTTTGCTGTGGCAGTTGGCTTTGCCGAGCACTGTTTGTATAGATTGGAGCGCAGGCAATTAAGAGACTCCCACTGCTTTCACTGGAGGTTTTCCTGCATAAGGAGGCTTGAAGCAGAGGGGAGGACCATTACGGCATATAAACACCGTGCAGGCGAGCGGCTGGGGTCTAGAGGCATCTCACAGCCTCGTTGAAGCCTGAAATATTCCTTGCTGACTGGCAAGGGGGCCAACAAGAAGCACGTGTCTCAGTGATGTGTCTCGCTGGCTTTGCGGCATGTCTCTGGGGAAGGTGCCGTCTCCTCTTGCGAGGGGTGATGAGATGTGGAAGTGGGGCCGGACCTCTCCTCACTGGGCTTCATCTTAGGGGTTTTCCTCCAGCGCAAATTTCTCAAAAGTTCCTTGTTCCTGGACTTGTTCTCTTAAATCTGCCCATACCCCATGCAAGTCCTTTTTTGTGGTGGAAAATTATTTCTGTCTGTGAGGAAGCTGAAGCTGTAGCTGTGAAAGGATCGTTTCCACAGACGAGAGGAGTTCCATAGCATATAAATTGTCCGCATGGAGAATTTTATGGCATTGCTTCCTTCTTCTCCATCCCATGCTCTGGGTTAGGTGTTGGCATTGGCCACGGGCTCAGTCCTTGGCCGCTGGGACTTTGTTTCGTTCCCAGCTAGGAAATAGTTTCCTGTGTTTGCTGGCAAGAGTTTGTGAGTGTGAAATGTAAGAATTTGGGATGGGTTGTAGGAAGTTAATTTGATCACTTGGCAATAGAGTGGGGTAATCCAGTTCTCATGTGTTTTTTAAATCTGTGTTATTTTGTCGTGAAAGAAGAGAGTGGCAGCACAGGAGTTTGGTTCTCAGTGCATTAACACATCCCTTATTGTCCTGATGTCTTTAACATCTCTCTTTAAACATGATATTCTGCAGCGGCCCTTAGAGACCCCAAATCCTGTTTAGACAAAGTAAGCCTTGATGAAGCTGGACATTTCTAATTCAATAACGTGGCTGGGAGAGGGCTGGTGTGAAAACGCTGGAGAAAAGAGCAAAATGCAACCTCCTCTCGCTTGTGCTACGATATCCCCTTCTCTCTTACGCAGGATTACTTGCTGGAATTTCACAATTTGTGTTTTGTTTAGTAGTAATGTGGATAGTCGTTTGTCTCACTGCTCCTGTGATGCTGACAAACCCTTAGGAAAGGCAGCAAAGGCGTAGGTGTTCCCCAGCGATGCCGTGTTAGGGGAGGGGAGGTAGGCTGTAGCCTTGGGGGCTCGTGCAGGATTCGGGTCCCATGAAATCAGTGAGAGCTGGTGGCAGTGGGGTGGGAAGAGCTGGAGGAGGGTGTTAACGAGACAGCAGTCACCCCTCCTGGCTTTGGAAGAAGAAATGCAGCCCTGGTGCTGTGCTGGGTTGGGCAGCGTGTGGTGGGATGTGACTCTCCATGCCCCCACAGAAAAGAAGTTTGAAATTGAAGAGGAATTGCAAAAATGCATCTAGTTACTTGAAGCAAACCAAACCACCCAAACTGGATCTCGTTTTCACATTAAAATGATGCCTTTGCTCTTAGTTCGAATTCTGCTGGCATGAAAACTCAGTTGCTACTATAATTGAGAAGAGGGAGGAAAACACTTTTTCTTTTGTTATACCTTCTTGTGCATTCGACAGCTTTGGGTACGTACTCTTATTTTCCCGCTCAGGATTTAGTTTTCTTTTAGTAAGGGTACCGAGAGATGGCGGGGGGTAACACCTGTGAGTGCTAAACTAATCGTAGAAACTGAGGATGGCTCTGTAGTGTATCATAGAGCACAGGAGCATCCCATTTATTCTCTGAAGCTTTCCCCTTTCTGCTTTGATCTGTGCCAGAAGAAACTGCCCAAGTTCGTAGAGCTGGCAGAGCAGCACCGAAGCAAAAGAAGGCAAAATACAGTCTGCGCTCCGTGCTGGTCGATCCAAAGGACTAAAAGCAGGGCAGGTCTCTGGGTTGTGCAGAAGGAGCAGGAGAGGACCGCAGGGAAGGGCTCGGTGGCCTTGGTGACAGCCAGCCCCAGCCAGAAAATATAAAGTACCAGCACGCTAAGCCTCTTGTTTGCTTTAAGCTGTTTATTTTGCTGCTGAAGGATTTTATAATCTATTTGGCTGAGTGGAAGCAGCCAGACAACATCATTGTCTGAAATTCTCTCCTACCTGTGTTAGAGATACATATATATTTATATATTTTTAATATATATATAAAATTAACTAAGCATACATTTTAGTAAATGCGTGTGTATTTACTTATGTTCAGCAAGGGGTATTTGTCTTCGATAGCACGCTGGGACGCAAAGCACAGGTCCAAGGCCAGGTCACTAAAGCAGGAATACAAAAAGCGTTCTGGAAGGCTGGCTCGCATCCATTATAATATTGCTAAATGCCATAATCCTGTGAGCCTTTGCTTTGTAATACGATAATGAGTTATTAAAGACTAAGGCAGGGTACTTTGGGGAGGGAGAGTGAGGTTTTGAGTCTTTTTGTTGTTGTTGGTTGGTTGGTTGTTTTTTTTCCCTCCTGCCATGGCTGAGCCATTTCTCTTGGTTATTCTCCATTCATAAGATGCTGTTTCAGAAGTTAACATTTTTAAAGGCTATAAAAATGCCAGTTTCAGTATGTTGCGTGCCTTTTCCAGACAAGATGAGCTGGTTTACTCTGTTCCCTGAGATATCAGCTTGCCCCACAGCCCTTGGGTCCTCTCCAGGGAAAAAAAAACCAAGGGTATTAGCTAAGTAAACAGCCAGGCACTACTGGAGTTTGGGACCGTGCTGAAAGCACAGCCCGGGCAATGGGAAAGGTGTTCCCGTGGCTACGCGCGTGCTCTGCTCCGTGTTAGCACCTGGCAGAATGATGTTGTTTGAATAAAAATTTTGGAAGTATCTCGCAGCCACTCCTGTGTCTCAAGCCAAGGGCTGTGCATGTTTCTTGGAAATCCTAGTGAGGAAATTGTGTCATACAAAGTGCCAGGACTGCTGAGGGGGAGGGAGCTGGTTCTTGCTTGCTTGGAAAATAAAGCAAGAATAAAAAAAAAAAAAAAGTAGAGGAATGTACCAGCCATTATTTGCAAACTCATTAACTTTAGTTTTGGGAGCATTTGGCAGCTGTGGGCTATATTCAAACTAAAGGCAGGTACTCACATAACCCCTCTACCCCACAGCGGAGGGAAGCCTGGATGCTTTTTTTACTGCAAAATACCCTTTTTTAACCTTCTTTTTCTCTGATCAAAAATAAACACCTTTCAAAGTCAAGTCAGTTGCTGGCTTTTGCTTTGTGTGGGTTTTTAAAGCCCTTCAGATGGGAATGGGGCTGCATTCCTTGGCCCACCACACTGATTCCTCCAGCCCTAAGCTGCAGCACAGAGCACCCTGCTGTCCAGATACTGTTGTCCAGCAGCACTAGGATGCTTATTATTAACTATCGGTGGCAACTTGGAAGCTGATACTAATCTTTATTATTTTACAAGCACAATAATTACTAGGTAGAGATGTTTTCCTATGGCTTAAGTGCTCTTCTGGTCCTTTGGATGTAGAGGATATACACGTTTGTCCTCAGTTGCTTGAATATTGTCTGCAGAAACTGGGATTTCTCCCAGCACACTGAATATCAAAGCATCACCTCTGAAGAGCTGTTTAAACCGTTTTTTTTCTCCCCTAATTGTCAATGCGAAAGCTGAAGAAGGGACAGAAGAAGAGATTTGGATTGATTTGCTCCAGCACTTGTTAATTGATGTTGTACTGAAGGACCCCTCCGCTTCACTATCTGGAAGAAGACAGCCCATCATCACTCAGTGATGGCTTGGGGCAGAGGTCGGTGGTGGGGACTGCGCTGTCGGGTGTTGCAGAAGGAACCTGTACCCCTCTGCCTTGTTGAGAGGTGCTGTCAGACATGGGAAAACATGAGGGGTTTTTCTTCGCTGTGCTGGGTTTAAGCTGTTGTGTGCAAGCCCATCATACCGTTGGTACGCTCTTCCCATGCAATTCGTGCGCCCCTCTTGGAGGGGGGAGATTTCCGACGGAAGATGATGGACAAATGACAAAGTCATCAATCCAAGCCTGCCTGCAAAGCGATAGGTAGGAGCTGGCAAAAAGCAAGGAGTTATTATTTTTAGTATGGAAAACAATAATAATATCCACGTAAATCTGAATCTGTATTAGAAATAGTAATTTCCAGGTAGATCTGCACAGACTTATCTCTGGCATAGGAAAGTGACGGTGCATGGATGTAGGAACGCCAGCACTGGGTGCGTACGGATGGGAGCGTGGGAGGGAGAAAGAGAAATAAATCCAGTGCTTTGTCTGTGGCAGGACTGTGGAAAGGGCACCCCTGGATGTCATTTTTGAAATACATGTGCTTTGACAAGCCACCCGTGATAAGGGGAGCGAAAAAGGAAGGGTTTTATGCAGATGTGCAGCGGCCATCTCCCCTGGCAGCACATCTGGGGGCAGGGGTTAATGCAGAGCATGGAGGTCATCTCTGGTCCCCCCCATGTTGGGTGGCCACGAAGTCCCCTTTGCGGTTGCGTGGGCTCTGCCATCGTTCTCCTCCCGAGGCCGTCACCCTGCCACGTGTGTCCTGGCATTTTGGATAGCAACCGAAAAGCTGCCTTGGGCACAGTGGAGCTGGAGGAAAGGTGGGAGAGTCCGTGCTGAAGCAATGGTTGACTGGGACGGGAGGTTTGCAGAAGGTGACGTGGGGATAAAGATAAGATGCTCAGGTTGGGACAGGGCAGCGCTTCCCCACTGTTCCAATTTTTCTTTCTTTTTGTGCTTCTCTTTGCTGGAATATGTGCATTTTCTATTTTTTTTTACCCTCCTTGTCTTTCTTGGGGCACAGCAGGTGATATATAAAGGGCTCCCTGCTGGGTTTGGCTGATATAAATCTTGACAGCACAGAGATATCTCCACTATGGGATGCACTTCGGCTGCTGCCAAGGCACGGAGTCACGGTGGAAACCAAAGGGTGGGTGAAAAAGTTGAGAAGCCCCATGGTTTGGGGTAGCTGAACTCCTCCTTCCAGCTTTTCCAGGCTCTTGCTTTCCGTGGCAGCATGCGCTATAGGTCAGTAGATGCAAAGCCACTTGCTGGGTGTAACCTTCGGGTGATGCCTGCGTCGGTCCTGTCACCAGCGTCTTGCCCAACATCACGCTGTCCTGTTGCAGGGGACCATCACCATCCGGGTGGCACTTTAAGTGACAATTCCAGCTGAATAGCGACATAAATACACCGTGGGTGCATTTTTCTCTCTGGATGTCAAAAATGTGGTCTTTGACTTTATAGCTCACAAATGAGCAGATCATGGTTCCTCCGTGGTAATGTATCTCTATCAATTTATTTCTCATTAAATATTTTATGCGCTGCAATAAAAGTCAATAGTGAGAAAACAGTGGAGCTTTATAACCTGTTAAATCAGGCCTCTGCTTATACATACGGCCGCCTTAGGCTGTTGTTGGGGTTTAGAGTGAAACCGAATCAATCCAGCGTTCCCCCCACCATGTGACTGTGTGATGCTCAATACAAAAGAAGGGGGAAAAATCGTTGCATTTCAGTGACTCTTGCTAAAGAGTTTGGCGAGTGGGAGAGGGATCGATCTCTGGGTGATCTGTGTTACAGACAGCTTTTTTTTTTTTTTCTGTTTCTTTTCTCTCTGTGCACATGAAAAAGCAAAAGAGGTTTGGGTTTGAGGGAGCCTATAGTGAAAATCTTTTTAATTAACAGTGGATTAGCGCTGGAGCTGTGCTTTAGCTGGCACAGCGGAAGATTGCACCTTGTTTTGCTGGGCAGGCAGGCGGCTGTTAATTATTGTTTGTGAGGGCAGGAGGGTGCAGTGGGTTTTGTCCTCCACCCTGTCCCTTTCCGGCACCAGACTCACCCCTTACGGCATTTGCTCCGCTTGTGCTAATGGGAATTTATTCCCCCTATTTTTAGTCTCATCAAATCTCATTCATTGCGAACCCCAAGTTCACTCGTGCCCTCTGCTTTTGGGAAGGGCTATGCTGAATCTCGCTGTTGGGGCAGGAGTGGGGCGCGCACCCCGAGCGATGCTGCAGGAGGGAAGGGGGTGCCTTGTGCTGGTGCCGAACCTCCCCACCGTGTCCCCTCCCCGCCATCGATTCGGCTCTGTCGCATCTGGAGGCTCTTGCCGCGGTCCCGCTTTGCTCTAAGTGCAAAGGAAGGGAGAAAAATCAATTCCCATCAGTTGAACAGTGCCCTTTAATTTATTGCCGGTGGAGGAAGAAATTCTTTATCTCCTTCTCCTGGAAGGGATTGCTTTGCTGTTTGTTATTAGGGAGCGATGCTGTAACAACCCCCTTCCTCCGAACCCTGGTATTTTGATAACCTTTACCAGCCCAAGGATGTTCGCCCTTCTGTTTTTACTGTGAGAACTCTCTTTTGGCTAAGTAATTACAGGTATTTAATTATTTCTTTAATTTTGAGCTGCAAGGCTGCGCAGCCACTATCCCTGCAGAAGCAAAGCCTGCAAAGGGACTTTATTTCGATTTCAAACACAAAGGGACACTAAGATGACAAGAACGCATTGGATGAAGCTGGCTCACAGCCATCCCCAAAGGTCCTCTGTTGATGACGCACGTATGGTATTTGATGGCATTTTTGTAATTAGTACCTTGCATAAGGTCTTCTCATAGCAGCAAAGCCATCTAGCACCCGTGTGCAGGTGAGTTGCTCTTGCACAGCGTAGTGCTGTGACAGCGGTCTGGTCGGGACGGACGGACAGCAGTCTGGGGACATGTGGACTGCAAGTGGGCATTTTCCTCCCATCGTTCAAGGGATGCTCTAACCAGGGAAGAGCGTGCAGGTTTGGAAGCAAAAAGGCCTCATTTACAAGTGGTGTCTAGGGAACGCGATTGAGGTAAGTGGGAGGAATGTGCCCAAAGTTTTTGAAAGGGCTTCAAAAAAATATCTCTCCGTATTTTTTCTGTGCATTGTACATGGTACTGTGTAATTTCTGGCATTTATCAAAGACAAGTTACAGATACTTGCATTTAACTTGTTGCCCATGCAGTTCCCCCCATGCCACGTAGTCATGAAATTATTCCACCCCTTTTATCCCTGAAACAGGAGGATGGTCCATGTGGGCAGGGTTGCAGTGGCTCTGCCTCTTCAGAAAGGAGAGCAAGAGCTTTGGGTGGCATGGTCAGATCTGCAGGTAAACCTTGAGGGCACATCCCCAAAATGCACCTAGGAGCAAAAGCTTGACAGTTTTATAGTTGTTTTTTTTTTTTTTTTTTTTTTTTTTTTTCCTCAAAAAAGTTTCCTGTAGCAGGATCTGGCACTGGAAGTCAGCATGCACAGTTCCCTTGCACGTGCATTCTTGGCACAAGTTTGGGGTGGGGGAGAATAAACCCCTCTTCAAATAATACTTGGTATTCAATAATACTTGATAGAAATGTGTGTCCCTCCCCTGCACATCTTCCTAGAACCAGGGTGGCACCACCTCAGCTGGGGGCTCAGCAAAGCCCCTGTATTTAAGGGGCTATTGAGACCTTCCCCAGACCCGTATTTCTTAGGTTGAATCATAGAATGGTTTGGCTTGGCAGGGACTTTTCAAAGCTCATCTAGTCCAACCCCCCTGCAATGAGCAGGGACATCTTCAGCTAGATCAGGTTGTTCAGAGCCCGGTCTGTTGAAGAGGAGTTGGAGGCTCTGGTATCTTCTCTGAAGATGCTCCCTGCAGACACTGCTCCCTTGGCATCACCAGCTTCCCCACCGCCTTGCCTCTCGCTGACTCCCCCCTTCTCCTTTGGGGCCGTTTAGTGTAAAATCGCAGAGCGGTGCGGTCTGGGTCAGCCCTGCTGAAGCCATCGTGAACTACGTGGTCAAGAGAGGTGTCGAGCCTGTAAACCATAGGGACAGAAGAAATGACATTGGAAAGAGGAAAATGAGCTGGCTTCGGTATATTTGTGTGAGCGGAACAAAGCTCGGATGGTCCTTGCAGGAGTCTGGGCATCGAAATGGTCTCCCCGGCGTGCAGTTGAAATGGGGCGGTTGTTAATCTGGTCTGCTGTGGTGGTTAGCAAAGGTCCACCTCGCTGGTGGCTTTGGCACCGTGTTCCGTTCTTGCATCTGACTGGGGTTATTTTTGGCCTGTAAACAGAAAATAGCACTGCTGCACAGAGCAGAGGGGGTTGTCTTGGTCCTCCTTGCCTTCCGACACCGGTCACCTCTCCCGTTGGTGTGAATTGTCGCAGTGCTGCAGAGGATAGATGTAAATGCATTGATTTACACCTGTTGAAGGTTTCCCCCTTCCTTCATCTTCCAGCTGAGGTCCAGAGCAGCAGTGGGAGATGGGCACACCAGAAATCAGACCTCATGGTGCTCCTCTTATGGGGAGTGATTTGAATCATAATGACTGCAGGGCGATGTTTTAATTATCTGTAATTGCTAAAGCGGGTTAGTGGCCAAATGAGCAACTGCACATGCACAACTGGCCTAATTTGTTGGCAGCAAGTGTGAGCTGATACCTCAACAATGTGATTAGTGCTAATTTTGCATTTCTGCAAAAAAACCCCAAAACAGAAACCTTCCTTTTGGGGTCTGAGGTTGCTTCCGGTCTCAGTCCTCCTGGTCAGAGGCTGACAGCGGTAGCAGGAGGTGGGCGACCATTGCTTGGTCTGCAAAAGCTCTTCTCGACGGAAATGCAAGGCGAATTCTTTGTGCCGAAGTTGCTCTGATCAATACCTTTCCTGCAGGGTGACTGATTTGCAGATGGTTTTGTACGTGGGCGATACCAGGACTGCGCAGCAGCAATATGGGTGATTTAGGGAAGATGGAGAAAATTCAGATCCTCTCAATACCACTTAGTGTCAAAATTAGCTTGTCTCCCCTTTTAGTTACTCTGATAGCGTTTATTTGTGCGACTTTCTAGGACATCAAGGTTTTGCATCATCCACAATCCATCAGTTTAATTCCCTCTTTAAAGCAGTGATCATGAGTCTTAAAATAGAAAAAAGAAAGCAGCCTGATAGGCAGCAGGGAGCTTGTTTGCAGCCTCGGGCAATGCAGCTGCAGGCATGAAGTTCTCCTGGAGGAGAACCACCTGGGGGGTCGTCGTGCCCCACCAACAATCCTAGGTCTTTTGCAAAGTCTAGTGCAAATCCCAATTTTTGGGGGCAGCAGTTTTGCACAGGTGAACTTCAGGGCTTTGTGAATAAAGAGACTTGCTTTATAAACCAACTGTGGGCTGGATTTGCATAGCTGATGGTGATATCTACCCTGGTTGGGCTTGGATGAAGCTCCTGTTTTCTATCACCTGCCTTGAATGCCTTCCTTTGGGTCTTTTCCTCTTTGTTCGTTAGCAGGAAGGTTAGAGAGAAAGTGGGAACATCTGAAAGGAAGGGTGGGTCTTGGAAGACCTGGATGGCAGAGGATGCTGCCCACAGCTATTGAGACGAGCAGAGCGGGTTGAGTGCTCCTTACCTCCCTGGGCTGGCCATGGTGCAGAAATGCTCTGCTACTGATGGCCAGCGGTCAACTCAAGGTAGGTTTGTGACAAAATCCTGTCCTTTTGAGCGAGGCATGTGAGATTTTTAATAGAGTTGCCGGTGAAGGTAGATGAAATGCAGGGGTGATGACCCTGCGGAGCATGACCATCAATCTGGGTTATGGGGATGAGGTATGTGGTGTTGAGTAAACCTCAGAAATCTGAGACTGGTGTTAGTTTGGGCTGGATTCTGGTTTTAGGGTGAAGGTAGCTCAATCTAAACTATTGCAGTTGATTTAATCTAGATTTCTTTTGTGTGATTTTTAGTCTATATTGTGGTCTCTGTCGTTTTCACTGGTGGTTTTGGTCCCTGTTCATGAAACATTCCAAATCCCGCAGTGGTAACCATATAGAAGACTCAAAAAAAGTAAAATTTAAGGGGGAATAAAGCCAAGAGGGTCCACTGGACTTGTGCAGAGCTTGGCTGAGGACCAGCACGTATCAAATGTGCTGCAGAGCAAGTTTCTTTCTGCAGGATTTTACAACGTAAGGCAATTACAGAGCTAAACAGCATTCTTTAAGAAGATTATAATTCTGCCTTGAGTATGGACAGCCTTTCTGCAAGGGCATCCCAGTCCAGGTTGTGGCAGTTCTCTGGTATATTGGGGTTGAACCAGGTTGTTAGTGGTGTTTACTCTGAAAGCAAAAGGTTAATTTGAATTTTTATGGGTTGCAGAAGGTACCAGGAAGTGCGAAGCCTCTAATTTGGTGCTGTTGTGTAGATGCAACAGAAAAATGTATTTTTGCAGGGATGGTTGGTGAAAATGGTTGGGTGTGCTGGATCCAAGGAGATGCAGGGTCTGTGAGCTCCGCTGCTTTCTGGAAGCCAAAATAAAAGCAAACCTCTGTATTTCTTGTATTGATTTTGCTAGTATAGCCTGAATTTAAAAAAAAAAAAAAAGCAGGAAGGATGGAGATCTGTCAAAATGAATTGTTAAAGAAGTCATACTTCACATTTCCTTCCAGTCTGAGAAAGCAAAGCATGTCCCTCACTATGATATAGTGGCTTTTTTATCTCCTTTTTTTGTTCCAAGGAAGCGTTTCCAACGAGTGGGCATGCAGTTATCGCTCTGCAATAACTCAGTGAACATCAGATTTCTGCCACAAATCTTCTGAGAACAGCTGGAATCAATAGATGGTGTTTGTTTATTTTGATACAGCAAAGCAAGGGAGAAAGAAACAATCAGGCAGGTGAGGGAAAACAAGAGCTTCAGCAGATTTTGTTTATATAGAGTTGTTGGGCTTGTTTTTTAAAAAATAGAATGAAAGTGCCAATCAGATTAGATTCAGATTTCCAGCACGGATTCAAAATGCATGCGATGCTCCCGAGCACAAAGACTGCCTTTCACATGTGGCTCAAAGGAAAGATTTGTGCTTTTCTTGCTGGTGCTCCCCGAGGAATATTTGAATTATTACGCTGTGGCTGCTATTCCCACCTGCCAGCTCCATTACGGCTGCGAGGTGGGATCCTGCAAAGGTGGCCCCAGCGCTGAACATGCCGGAGAAAACATGGTGTGGGGGGCTGGAAATCTCGTTTTCCCAAGGATGGTGGCTACCTGTGCAAAATGCTGCTTAAAATTTGCCCCTGCTTGCTTGGTGCAGGAGGAGCTGCGGTGGCTTCACGGTTTTATCACGTGTCTTTTGTGTTCTGAATGGTCCTGTGGCTTGCCCTGCCCTAGAACCCCCAAAACCAGAAACCGCCTAATATTGTCCCTTGCAGAAGCCCGAATGATGGTGAGAGCCAGCCTGGGGGGGGAGAAGACAGAGACCTCAGACAGACACGGAGCATCAATCTGGTTTATGGTGTAATTAGAGCTGGCCAAATTAAACACGGGAAATAAAATTATCCCATGAATTTAGCTCTTTTTTTTGTGTGTGTGTGTGAATTAATCGCGACCCCATTCAGGTTTCTGCACTGGCTGCTCATCATATAGCCCGGGTCGATAATTCCTCACCCAGCGGATAATTCACAAACCGTCCGTGTCAGCGTTTATTTGCCGTGGGGGCTCTGTCTGTCCTGGGCTTATCAAGTTTCTGTCCCCCGATCGAAGGGATGGAGAAGCAAACAGCAGGTGCCGTCATCTGCCCGTGGATGCGAATAAGGCTATCGATCAAAATATTAGAGCCGAGTGGTGATGATGGAGGGCTGGTGCATCCTCCCCTGAACATAAAAAGCTTCCGGGGGGGCTGGTCTGCCGTGCCTGTACGTGCAATGGAAGGGGAATGTGCCCCCCCCCCCGGGGTGCTCCGTTAATGCCACGCATCCCTCCTCCATTCAGTGGAGGAAAGGGAGAATCTCTCCAAATCCCTTACAGTTATTAAAATTGGAGTTTGCTGCCTGTTCCTAGGTCGTAGCTAACTTGAAACATCTCGTGATGCTTTTGGAAGAGCTGCCCTTTAGAAGCTGATCGTTTTCTTCCCATTGCTGCAGCCCCTTGTTTTTAACACCGACTTGCTGAGGAGTGCTAAGCAGAGGAGCGCATACGTTTCATTTTTGCTTGGATATAGCAGGCATGCAGAAATTATCACCAATTAAAGCGTATTTGACATGATACGAGCCAAACATGCTTGGGCATGTTCTTTCCCTGTGCTATTGGAGAGGTTCGCAGGAGAATTAAATTGGCTCAGGGGTGGGGGAAAGAGAGCTGGGAGGGTCCGCACCCACCAAAGCACACCTTGCAGCTGCCTCCCCTGTCCTTGCAGCCTCGGAAAGGTAAAAATCACCCCAGATTTGGAGCGGTGGTGTATTTGCCGGGACGGACGTGCAGTAGCCAGGGTCGGATTTTGCAGCACCTGCAGCTGGAGCACTGGGTGCTTCCAAAAACCGCAGCTGCATCCGTGCATCCGGAGCGCCGCTGGCGTGCCGAGCGGTCAGCTCTACTGCATCTCCCTCTGGGGTTGCCCCTTGCTTTAAAGGTTTATCCCACGCTGGGACCGGGGTGGGGGCCTGTGTGAAGCAGGAGGAAATAATAGTTTTTGTTGTACGCCCGTTTCAAAGAGACTTTGTAGATAGCGATCTTCCCTTCATCACGATGCTCGCAGAGATAGAGCAAGAAGGTGGGGGGAAAAAAAAAAGAGAAACCCAAACAGCCTTCGCCGCACTGTGTTCCTGGGTCAGCAGGGCAGGGGTGGGAGGTGGCACAAGTGGGTGCGTGCCTGGTCTGCCCCAAACTGGGGGTCCCCTGCCCCCATATTGCAGAGCTGGTGAGCTGGCAGCTGTGGCTCGTGGTGGTCAGCAGCTTCCCAGCCGCGGGATTAGGACGTGTGGATGGAGGGAGGTATTTAAGCGTCTAATGACACTAATAAACACGGGCTGGGATTTAGGAAGGTAGCAGTATTCAAAGGGACTTTCAGTGGGATTTAGGCACCTAACCGGCTTAGGTGCTTCTGAAAATCCTTCTAAGCTCTTAAATAGCTGCTGAAAACATACCCTGAAGTGAGGGATCCCAGCCTTCCAGGCATCCCCAGGCGCATGGCTTGCAGGGGTGCAAATGGGGGAAATCCTCCTTGCTCCCCAAATTAGCCCCAGGCTGCCAGTAAAGAATAAAACTGAGCTGTCTGCTCCGTGCCTATGAGCCTTTTCCTGAATCACCCTGTCCTTAGCTCAAACAGCATCCGGGGAAGCGGACATATTCTTAATTTAAAATGATTCTTAATTTAAAAATTGATTTTTTTTCCATCCTACCACCCTTGGCACAGTTTTTTCCCATTTTTTTTTTCTCAGTCCCCTACAACATTTCCCTTTCTCATGCTTTTTGGCTGAAGTGGAGCTGTTGCAAAAAACCCCCAAACAAGGAGGAACTCTTGGGATGAGTTGCAAAACCAGGATCGCCCAAATGCGGGGGGAGCGAGCGGGAGACGTGAGCGAAGCGCTCCAGGTCGTCAGTGCAGTGCCAGAGATAATTGTAATTAGGGTAGTATCTTCAACTGAACTTGGAAGCTAAGTAAAGAGGGTAAAGGTTGAGCTGGAAATGAAAGGTGGGAGCGGATGGCTGTGGGAGTTGCCGGTGGGATTTGGGAGCCTCCCAGGTGCGGGTCGGTGGTTCCTACCTGGCCCCCCAGCCCTGGGTATGGACTGCTTGGGAGTTTCTCCCAAAAAGGGGGTCGGAGAGTTCATGTCGGGTGTCAGCATTGCCTTGGGGGTGGTTTTTCCCTTGCTGGGACTCCACTGGAGCTGCTCTTCCCCATAGCAATAGTCCTTCATGCAGGTTTGGAGGAGCTTTTGCATGGGAGCGTATACTGTTTCAGCTGCAGGAGCAGAATACAGCCAGGAAGCAGGAAAAAAAAAATTACAATTAAATATCTACGGGGGGGGAAGGGGGAGGCCTTGTAAGTGTGCTGGGGACTAGGTGATTGTGCATTGCAAGTCGGCTGCTCCTTTCCTAGCAGATCTCTTCCCGTGTGTATTCAGAGCAGCCTCTGCTTTCAGGTTAGGGATGGGTCTCGATTTGTTTGGCTCCCGTAGACCCAGGAAAGAGGAGAATATAAGCCGGTTCTTAGGCGGGTGCCGCAGTCCTTCAGCGATTCCCAGGCGGGCTGCAGCGGGGAGCTGCTCTGCCCGAGGGCTGGGAGCACCGCTCCCACTGCGCTGGGGAGGCTGGAAAGGCTTGGCTGGCCTGCAGGAGCTTGCTGGGTCAGAGGAAAAAGAAAATAAGGCAGACAAGCCCTTTCCCCTCTCTCTTGTTTCATGAAGGAAGCGTATTTGATATGCAGATTGCCGAGGGGAGTTAAAAAAACCACTTGTGGAACCACAAATGCCTGGTTTTGGCATTTTAAGGGGGTTTTGTTTAAATGATATCCTAGGCAAATGAACTGGGCCATAAGCTGAAAACGGCTTGGTTTAAACCCAGTGGTATTGCTTCCAGGAAGCAGGGTTGAGCTTAGGCCAAATCTGTAGAAAAGCAGAAATGGGGGAAGCTGCTGGCGGGGGCCCGGCATTTGCTGAAGCAGCCTTGCAGGTGGCAGCCCTGGGTTTGGGGCTGGAGGGCTTTTTATCTTTTCTGTCCCTGATCCAACATGTGCTTTTTATCCGTGCCCTGGTTGCACCTCGATTTCCCCCTTCTTATTCCCACCGTGTTTTATCCCAGATTGGAAGAGGGGCTGGGATGCTGTCGGCAGAGGGGGTCCTGGTGTTAAGCTGTTCAGACGCCCTTTGCGGATGGGATTTATTCAGGTGAGGTTTACTGAGGTGGCCTTCTGCGGGAACAAGCCTCTTACCTGCAGCAAAACTTTGTGCACGGTTGCTTATGGGATTTATCTCGCGGCGGATAAAATATTCTTTTCAAATGCGCTTGGCAAACAAATGAGCGAGGCAGAAATACAGATTGTGTTTGCTAATGGTAATGCGGTTGCCAAAGAATGTATAAACCGCTATTTGCTGGGAGGGAAATTCCTCTCTTTCATGTGACATGTTGGAGCTGAAAAGCCCAGGATCGCAGCTTCTCCGAAATGCCATTTCTTGGTCTGCGTTTTGGTGCATGTCTTCGGGGGGGGCAGTTAACGCTGCTGTGCTGAAGGAGGACCCGAGTCAGCCCAAGCCCTCGCTGACGCTGATTCATGGTGAGATCCTCTGGACTTCAGCAGGTCTTTAGGCAGCAAAGATAAATGCCAGGGGTCTGTTGCATGGGTAGAGATGAGGTCTGTGCTTGCGTCTTTAGTGCCCCGGCCGCTCTGGGGAGAACTGCTGTTTAGCTGCATCCTGAAAGATGATTTTGGAGCTTATCTGGTTAGACGGCATGTTCCCCGGCTCCCCGCATCCTCCTTGGGCTTGTTCTTTCTGGGGTGTCGAATGTCTTGTTGTACTGAGGATCACAAAGTTCCCCGTCCTTGCGTAGTTTTTGCTGAGGAGGAGCGATGCTGCCTGGCCGGGGGTGGGTTTTGGCCCTCGGTATTTTCCTTGGCTAGGTGCAGTCAAGGCAATATGTGGGTTTATAGATGTAGTAAGGCGTAGTGGTCATTTTGGGGTTAGTGATCCCTGAGCGGAGAGGGGACTCGCCCAGCCCCAGGGAGCTGAGCATCCTGGCTGCCCTGCAGCTCCTTGAATCCACTGGGGACCAGTCCATGGGTTTCCAGCTGGAAACAGGGTTTGGCTTTGAAGTTACTGTTTGCAGCTTTGGGGATAGGTAAGAGGGAGAACTGAAGGATGGGGAGATGATTGGGAATATTCATGTGTGGAATTACCTCTTGCAAATATTGTATTTTTGGAGTATACTTGCTTCCCCCGCCTTGTTTTGGGTGATAATCAAAACATGCTTTTGATTTCAAATTAAACAATTTAAATTAAAAAGGCCTCCATCTATAAAAGAGTATATAGGCTGCATTATATTATTCTTGGGAACTCCTCCAGAAGACGGAGAGGGCCCGTGAAGCGCAGCCTCTGTGGTACATCGCTGGCATCGCAGGATCCACGGGAGCTGCTGGAAACGTGCACGTGTGAGCTGGGGGTAGTGATGTGCATCCTGAAGCAGGCTGTAAAATCCTACCCAACTGAGTCAATACTACACGTGGTTTATGCCAGCTTATAAAATTCCCCCCAGTGTGGCGGAGGTGTATATCTCCATCGTACCGGCTGTCTGTATTTTTCCCAGAGTGGAGTGAAGTTCTGCTCAAGGAGCTGTTAAAGGAGCAAGAAGTAATTGTTCTGTAGAAGTTGATGGCGGGGAGGAACAATCATTTTGTAGCCCTTGGCGGGGCTGAGCATCCCCTTCATCAGCCTGGCACCCTCCCTTGTCCCTCCCTTGTTGTATATTGCTGAATATAAAAGGGCTGCAATTATTAACATGGTGTGTATAGGAGAATTTAGCCTCTCATTTGAGTTGTCCTAATGACGCTTCAACAACTGGTGTGGAAGATAATAGGCTTTGTGGCAATTACGTAGCCAGGGAAATGCCGTACGCGAATGGTTGGGATTCAGGCTGGAAGCCGGGGTGATTTTCTGCATTTTTGTTAACGCACAGCTGCTTTGTAAAATATTTTGGCAAGACTTGCAGAGCTGTCCATCTCAGCCGGTCTGCTTCCCCTCATGGGGTTTGCTGCTGGCTTCCTCCGTCAGCCCTCATCCCACGTCGTGCGCTCACTGGGAGCGATACCTGTGCCAAAGTGGATGTGCTGGGCGCTGAGGGTTCAGTGTTTGAGTTATCTTTATGCCCCACTATTGCTTCTTCAGAGCAGGTACTGTTACTTTTTTCCCAAAAAAACCCCTTGGATGTCTAAAAACTAGGCTTTTAATTCACATTTGCATGCCGATGTCCCCTGCCATTCACTGAGGCTGTTGGGAATATTCAGGGCCATGGCAGCATTACGTACTTACCTTTTTTACCAAAAAAATAGGAGGACTCTGTGTGTGTTAGGATAATATTCTTGCAAAGCATGGTTGCCAGTCCCTGCTGAAAAGCTGTTTTCTCTCTGAAAGCATGTCGTGTGTGCGTGCCCATGAGTGCCTGGGAATGTGGTCCTTTGCTGTTTGCAACAGGTTTGCAGTTCCTCTATGTTTTCCCTGCATCTTTCCTGAAAAACCCAGTGTACTTAAAAAGTCAGGTAGCAGGTAAAAGAAACTCAGTATGTGTGATTTTTTTACTCTTGTGATTTTTTTTTTTTTTTAAGCTGGTTTCATGTTTTTGCAGGGCAGGGTCTGGGATAGGGTTGTTAGCTGCTGACCGTGCATTTAATGGTTGTACAGCAGGGTGCACTTCTGCGGGTGACAGCCCCAAAATGCGAGCCTGTGGCAGGCGAGCAGGGAGGTAGGATGAATAGGAGGTGACGAGCCCAGAGTTGGTGACCCGGTAGGGTTGCAGCCCGGGCTGTGATGCTTTTTTTCGGGAGGAGGGGGTGTAGCAGCATCTCCTCCAAGCGCTTTATTAGCGTGTGCCCTTTTCCTTCCCATGGGTATAACACCAGTGAGCACCTTGCCGACAGCAGCTGAGCAGAGGTGAAGCTGGCCTAAGTGCAAGGAAAAACCCTTCCCTTGGCTAGAGAAGTCTCGGCTGGGGATGCCGACAGGAGCGTTGCACCGGTGAACGTGGGGCTGCACGACATCAACGTGGTCAGTGCACGGCATCACCTCGGGTACCTGTGCAATTGTACAGCATGCGTTACATCCCCCCTGTACTGCCTATGGATTTCTCTGGCCCTTATTTGCTCTGGGTTGTACCTTGTGCCGCTGGCACAGTCAAAACTCACGATTTTCCCCGCGTGGCTCTTGAACTGTTTTTCCTCCGTTCCTCTGCAGCGGTGATGGAGCAGAGACCGTGAGAATTGGCTGGAGCCGATGCTGGTTGTCTGGTCCTTAAGTCGTGGCAGTCCTTAAAATATGAGTATCCCCCCAAGGGCTCCCCTTTTTCCTCCCTGAAACACAATTCCTCCAGGCATTTGGAGAGAGACTCCTGCATGTAAATCTGCTCGTGTTACTGTTACGGGGTATTGAAGGCTTACAAATCCCCTCAAAGGTATAACTGGGACCCGGTGGCATTGATCGAGCCCAAGTAACAACAGCTGCTAAAGAGGGCGGAAAGCAACCTGCTCCCAAACAGATGCAATTTCTAGGGAAAAGCTGGCTTTGGGGCAAACCCCGTTCTCCTGCACCCGGTCTTTGTCTCTTTTAAAGTTGAGGAGTGCTTTGTGTGGTACTGGTCCTTTCACAACAAGGCTTAAGGAGACAAGTTGCTCCAGGTAGCTTTATTTGTTGACCCTAGATCTAAAAAGAAAAAAATATTTTTAAAACCCCCCAACTTTATCAATTGCAAATCATTTTCCAGCAGCAGAATAGTCGTGGTTGCAATTTCCCAGGGCAACTTAACTGAAATAACTGCGTTAAGCATCGCAGATAACATCCAGTCCTACCCTATTTATAGCTGCGAAGGCAGGGGAGAGTTTCTTTTGGACTGGTTATCTCTGGAGATGCTGCTTGTGATGCCGTAAAGCTGAACTGGGCTCTCTGGGGATTTCTGGGAGGGCAGCCTGCGTTTCCAGCCCTCCTTGGGACCACAGCCTCCACCCCCGGGATGCTACCAGCAGGGACGGGCCACTTTCTGGCCAGCTGGCTCAGTTATTTGCAATAAGGAAGGGATTTTATGACATTTTAACTTTGCACGTGTGTTGGTCTGGTACAGCTTATAGGTGCTTTTTGCCGTATAAGAAACCAGAGTCACAGGACACCCGATTTCCAGGTGTCTGTTCCCAAAACTGCCAGTGTGCAGGTCCCGCTGTGCATTTCTGTTGCTGTATTTTGATTTTCTTCAGAATGCTTAGGGCTGCCAATGCCTGGAAGAAACTGTCTTCTCCTGGAGCCCTCCCTGGCTGGAGTTGGATCAAATAATGTCTCTCTGCCACGCTTTGGAGATAAGGCAGGAGGCTGAGCAAACCTGCTGCTATCTCTGTTTTAATTTTTATTTGCAAATAGCGTTGAGCCAATGCCTCTCCGCTCGGATCAGCTTTTCTTATCAGAGGGATTATAACTGGCTCACTAAACAATATAATCCCTGTATAACCCCCAGCAATCTTCCAGGAGGATTTTGCAAGTGGGTGAAGAACAGAGTAAAATCTCTGACTATAGGATTAATTGGTATAAAGTCAAGCTTGTATTTGACCACGTGTTTGAAAAAAACCCCCAACAAAACACAACTACTGTCTGTGTATAAAGACAAGTGACTGTATTTCAGCTTGTTTCCTCTTAAATGATCCCTCAGCAGCTCCTATACACGTGGAGCCTGATTTGTGGGCGCAGCAAACTGGAGGTATATGAAAGCATGCAAATTTGGGACTTCAGGTGTACAAAGCGTTTGCTCTTGGGGCAGTGCTGCAGGTGTGCGTTTTTTAGAGGGAGATATTTTTGTATTTATAGGCCGTGTCTTGCTGCAGATGCTCTGGGGCTGTTCTTCATCTGCATCGCTGCTCCCCAGCCCCTGGGATGAGCCCGGTCCGTGCTTTGCTCCAGGATGTGCCATGCTGCTGGTCTGCAGCTCTTCTGGGCAGATGTATTCATGCCTGAGCAGGTTCAGCAGCCCAGGGGATGATTTTGTTTCCAAATCTCTTTTTTGTTTGTTTTTTAACTTTGGAAAACTCAGCGCAGAGTTTGCCAGCGGTTTCCTTGTTGCTTGCTGAGCTGCTGGTATTGAATGCAAGTGGGCAGGCTGGGTTACTAAAGAGGTTTTGGTTTCCTTGTTGACTGTTCGCTCTTTTTTTTTTTTTCCCCCCTCCAATAAAAGGAAATCGATAGCAGCGAGCGGCACCGAATAGCTGTGTGTTGCATGATTTGATTCTTGTCCCAGGAACCGGCTGGGATTATCGGTTGTCTTTGCACTTTGAATTTTAATAGCATTAACTATAGCGTAGTCATGTTATTTTAAAATCCCGTCTAAAGTTGCCTTTGTAACGCAGAAGCAGACACTGCTTGGGTTGTGCTTTTCTCCTCCCTCGCCTGCAGAAATCACAACCGGAATTAAGAGACAGATTTTGAAGGTTAAAACTTCCCAGATTGTTTCCCTCTCAGTTGTCATTTTGGGACGGTTTTGTTTTCTTTCCGATTGCATCAAATATTTGTAATCCTGCGGGGACTGTAGTGCGAGGGTGAATCTCGCTCAAAAAAATAAAGGGATTTTTTTTATCCTTTCTGCAGCATAGCTGGGGGAAAATTGGTGAAAAGAGCAGTTACCAAACGCAGCTCAACTTGGCGAAGGTTGGGGCTGTGCTCTGTGGTGCCTCTCCTCACGCCTCTTCAGTTGGGTATTTGAAGCATTGCCTGAGACTTTTATATTTAGAAATACTGAGCTGTCAGATGGAGACCCTTTCAGCCAGCCTGATTTTTAGAATTTTTTTTTTTCTTCTGCTCTCGCAGGCGGTCCCCGGGGAGAGGGGACTTGGCTAGCGTCCTGTCCCAGCACACATAAGACACAAAAGAGCTGAAATCTTAAAAACCTCCCTGTCTTGCTAAAGGAAAAAATAGCTTTGAACAATTTTGAGTCTTTCTGAGTGCACTCTGTGTGGGGTGTTGCGTGTCTGGTGTGTGAATGACCAGTTATTTAATTTTTCCAGTTTTAAACCTAATCCCGGGGTCATTACTGGGTGGCAAGCATGTCTCTGGCTCCAGGGGACTGCTCCGAGTCATCCTTAGAAACTCTTTATTTACCGTGCTGAGGGTTTAGGGTACAGTGACCAAATCCCTGGGTCTAACCAGGTTGAATCCCCACTCGTGGAGGCAGTTGTGCCGGTCACTCCAGACTTTGGTGCCTGTCACTGCACGCAGCCTGGCTTTCCCCAAAATGCCTCTTTGTTTCATGCCCCCCTTGCAAACGCCTTGTGCCCAAGGCATCTTGCAGACAGAGCTGGGCATCCTTTTCCCACATACACAAAGTTAGATGTATTGCATTTGTTCCTTCATGGCTTATTTTTCCCCTCCAAATCCCCAAGTTGCTTTGGTTATGTTTTTGTTATTATTGGCCTGATCTTTTCAGTTCAAAAATATTTTTTCTGGGGCAGTGCCCAGTGCTGGGCACAGCTCGGGAGAGGTCCTGTGAGGGCAGGGTAGAAAAGGTGCATGACATCAAAGTCTTTATGCGAGTAAATAGCAGGAAAGAACATCTTTTTTTATCTTGCTCAAGTAACGCCTTGAAAACCCGTGCTTGAATTATTATTCTTGATCACATTTAGTTTTGAGTTAATATGATTGCTTCTTGGGTACCTATCTCCTAGGATCGTTTATTACTATTTTCATTTTCTAACTCTAGCTGTTTTAAAACCGTGGTTCAGGTTATAAAGTATATATGGAAGAGATAAGGGTTCCTTTTATTTGCTTTGCTTTCTGAGGAGTACATGGGGAAAAATGCAGAAGACTTCTATACTGGGGGAGGGTCATGAACTTTTATTTATAAGCTGAAAGCTGAGATTTTCATGAGTTCATTTGAGTTAAGAAACTGAAGGGGGGGGTGGGGAGGAGGAAGTATCCAAACCAATAAATACTATTGAGACTTGTGACAAAGTAGTGAAAACTGGCAGCTCCAGTTGCTGCACATCTTGATCCAAGAATCTCTCTCCTCTCTTTTCCTCTTTGCTCCCTGCATAAACTCCTGTTCCACCTTTCTTCCCTGGTGCCCCTCGTCCTTCCCTGGTGCACGCTGTGCCCCAGCGCTGATGCCAGGAATATCAAGGATGTCACATCGGAGCCAGAATCCCTCCCCATGGCAGTGTCGCCGTCCCCGGCCATACATCCCATGCAAGGGCAGCAGGACCCGTTAAAATAGAAAGGGTATCGAGGGTTTTGCACATTCACCCTATAACTTTAAGCACTGGGATGCCTCCTGGGGAGCTTTGAAAGGCATTTAATGCAATTTAAAAATCAAACTGATCCTTCAGCTGCCTGTTTCCAGCCATGGTGCAGAGTTTGGGTCCATCAGGAGCCGGGTGTAAATGCTGTGTTTTCTTGGAGCTTGATGTTCTCGGCCGCTCTGTGCTCACCTGGCGTTTTGTTGCTAGAGGAATTGTAATGCTTGACCTCCCCAGGCTTTCTGCATGTTCAGATAAAACATTTCAGAACGTGGCTTCCTCCAGAAAGCATCACTAGTTTGCTTCGTCTAGTTGGAAATAAAAAATACAAGGGTTTTTTTCTCTGCTTAGCTGGGTTGTTGCGTTTCCTCGTGTGCCCGGGGTGCAGTTTTCCACCCTCCCCAGTGGTACCGATGCCGAGCTCATTCCGTGGGGGTCCAGCCCCAGACTCCAACCCATGTGTCCTCAGCCTGATGCTGCCAGAGCCTGGCCTTTTGCTACTGGCTTTGGCATGCATCTTCTGTGGCTTCTGCTGCTCCCTTTGGGGTTTTTAAAATTATTTTTTTTAATTTTACTTTTAAAAAATTTTGATTTTATTTTATTTTCCCAGCCCTAGGTCTGCCTGGTGCGACGCACTGATAACTTTGTGAGGGCGGCTGCCTGCTGGCTCCGAGCGCTGCGGTGCAAGCTAAGATTAATAAAAGGCTGTCACTTTTATTAACTTTGCAACCTAGTGCATTATTTAATTCCAGGCAGGCACCAAGTGCAGCCCTCCAAGCTTTAAATGGCTTTTTCTGCCTTTGTGCATGCGTATAAAATAGATGCGCAGCAGGCAGCGTTGCACCACCCATCGCAACACTCCCATCGAGTAATACTGCAGGTATTTCAGAAAAAAGCACATTTTTGGTAGCAGTTGGTGTTTGCCTCCCCATTTTCAGCCTGCCAGTACTGATTTGGGGTCAGTTTGGTCTTTTTATGGGGCAGGGGTATATTCGTTTCATTGCAGGCAGGTATGCTGTGATGTTTAGTGTGGTGGTAAAGTTTTGGTGAAAAAATGGTTGAAAACCTTCAGGCCCTTGATTTTTGTTCTACACCTCCTGGCAGGGAAAGACAAACTTTGCTGCAAAAGAAGTTTTGATAAACACAGTTTGGAAGTTCAATAAGTGAC
This sequence comes from Haliaeetus leucocephalus, assembly GCF_000737465.1. Taxonomy (NCBI): domain Eukaryota; kingdom Metazoa; phylum Chordata; class Aves; order Accipitriformes; family Accipitridae; genus Haliaeetus; species Haliaeetus leucocephalus. Next base: position 2,739,894 of record NW_010972992.1, on the reverse strand, counting down.
GCATAAATAAAATAGATCTCCCTTGCTGCTTAGGCACTTGGAAAGACCTTCAGGTTTGGGGTTTTTTTTAATTTTAAAAAAAAAGGGCAGGGGGGAAGGCTTTTGGGAACAGGGCTCCAAGTCACTCAGGGAGAGGGGCTGCAGAGCAGGAGCGGAGATGCGGTGGGGCTGCTGGGGAGCATCCCGGTTAAGCGTGACATGGGCTCAGCCTGCGAATTCGCCAAGACGAGCACTAGCCTTTTAAATCAATGCTAGCCCCTTTAAACATCAGAATTGGGGGCAGTTTTCCTGCTGTCGGCCCCTAACTTGCCATTAAATCGATGGGCTGTTTTAGCAGGGAGAAAGCTGCTCGGTACTGCCCTGCACCATGCCATCCGTCTCCTTGCTGCAGTGCAGTTATTTTTATCTATTATATATTGTTCTCGGTAGAATTATTCTGCCCCCAGCCTGTAGATAAGGGCTGTTACTAAATGAATTTGAGCTCTTCCTTGAAGGTTAAATTGCTGCCTTGCAAGTTGGTGAGTAAGGCGAGGAGATGCTTTCTTTCCTTCCCCTCCGCAAAACATGTGGGCTTCAGCCCTGACCTGGCAATTTTGTCGAGTGTTACTTGAAAAAGGTGAGTATTGTACTGAAATGCTGCATTTAGGCCTCTGTATTGGTGGCTCTTCCTGAGCCCTTTCTTACTAAGGTGCCCACCTGGGTGTCAGCTCCTGGGTGGGATCGGAGGCAGCGGTGCGGGGATTTTAAGTCACAAATTTGGGAAAGTTGCTTGTAGGCATCCCCGAGAGCAGTCCCGTAGGATGCACGTCACAGCCAGGGGACGTGGGATTTTTGGGTCCTCCTCAAAAATGAAGTGGCAGCTCGTAACCCCGCCTCGGAGCAGCAATTTGGCAAAAAGTGCCTGGCTCTTGGTAGCACCGTCATGGTGATGCTGGTCCTGCAGACTGGATTAAACCTGGCCCTGGTGTTGGCATCTTCTGTGGGTGTGAAATTCATAACTAATGGCAGCGATACGGCTGCCGATCTTGTCCTGAGACTCCCCTTCCCAAAACTTGGCGTGGAAGGATGAGGATGGAGAAGTCCGTAGGAAAACATACAGAAAACTTGACTGCCGGCTGCTCTGCCCAGAGGTTGATTTTTCAGTTGGCAGGTGAAATGAGAGTGTATTTAGTACTGGCTTTGCTGACAAGGAGTGGGTCGGCGACTGGAAGGCTGCCGTGGGATACATCGGATGGGTAATATCAGGACTTGCATCCCTGGAGGCTTTCCCTCAAGTCCTGTAGTTATTTCTCCGTTATTATTTATAACTCAGCTAGAAGGGGTTGCTCACTTAAATGAACCCAGCAGGATGGCAGCGTCGGCCCCATCCAGCTCACAGTGTCTGCACAAACCTCCCTGGCTCCAGCCCCATCGCTCCATCGCGCTGGTGGCCGCGGGGGATGCGGGGATCTGGCCCCGGCCGAGCATCCCTCCGCGGCACGGGGCGATGCTTTCTCTGCAGGTCCTTTTGGCGGTGGGCCGTGTTGGTTAACAAACACGGCTGCCGCAGGTTTTTAGAAGCTGTTAGCATAACCATTAACTCTTCCTTTTAATTATTCAGGTTGCCTCTTTTAAATTTCTTTTTTAAGTGGAGCTAATAGGCTTTGCAGAGGAGGCTTCCAACCACAGCGGTTCCTCCCTGGAGGAGCTCTGTTTGTGCATCGCCAGCTAATCTCTTTTCTTCATTATCCCTTATCTTTCTCTAGCTGATTAATTGCTTTCAATTGATTTATAAATATTCTGTTGATACACGCAGCGGACAGGAGGGGAACGGAATGTGTCCGGGCACATGGGGTCATTGATCCACACAGCCCCCCCCAGGCTTTCCTAACCTGCATTGCAAAGCCCAGCAATTTCAGCCAGGCTTTATTCCCCTTTTTTTTTTTTCCTTTTTTTCCAATTCCTGCAAGCAACCCAAAATTGCACTGTAGCATCACTTCAAGCCTGTGCCCATGAACGAGCCCTGTTGCTTTTCGTGGTCCCAGTTGAATAGCTGTTGGGACGCTGGGCACAATCGAGGGCATGCTAAGGTGGGTTTTGTGCTTTGCCAGCTTCACTAGTGGGAAAGGAGGTGCTGGCGCGATGCAGGTTTCCGACTCCATCGGTGCATCACATCCACTCCTAAATCTGTATCTGACCTCTGCGCCTGGCCCCAAAAAACATGAGCGGCTGAAACGTTCTTACCTTGCAGCCTTGGGGCTGCGGGAGGTGCAGGTGGGGAGGCGAGCGGGGTGTTGGGTGGTCTCTGCCCGACCTCCCCTCCGTGCAAAGCCTGCTCCCGCGCCTCGCGCTCAGGGAGCGGCAGGTTTGGGGAGTGAAGAAATGGGGTTTGGTAAGGTCTGTCCATATTGATAAATGCGGCAGGTTGCGTGGGCAGCAGCTTAGCTGGCAGCAGGTGTCGTAAAAAGATGTTTTCTATACCGAACTCCCTAATATGCATATATATGTATTGCTGGAGTGGTTAATGAAGAGGGATCATTAGAATTGCTTATTTGAAACTCTCTGGAAGCTAAAGGGCAGCTTCAAAAAATAATAAAAAGGCAGTAACATCTGGTTAGTAAAGATAGTGTCCAAATTTGGAGTTGAGTTGCCTACCTTCAACCCCATTAAAATCACGCATGTCGTTGAGGATGCAAAGTGATTTTTAGAAATGGGAGCACATTTTTACGTATGGATAAATTATTAACCTTTTCTGGTAGGCTGGCTTGCCTTTTTTTTTTTTCCCCACTGTTATTTCTGTGCATGCAGCCCATTCCCTGCCAGTGTCTCCATGGTCCCTGCTCCGGTGGACTGAGCTGGGTGGCTCTGGGGACACGATGGCCCTCGGTGGCCTCGCAGTGACGTTCTGGCTGTGCAGAGGGTGAGATGAGGTTTCACAAACTTCGACAAGAAAATGTTTCCCAAAGTTTGAGACCTGCCATGCAGCTCTGGGTTTTGTTGCCGTTTGATTTATTATTATTTTGGTTTATTATTATTGTCCTCTTTCGCCGTAAAGTGGCTGGTGGCACAGGCACAACCTCAATGTATAGCAACCTAATTACATGTTGCTAATGACAGACTGCCGATCGAGCGGGCTGTTTTAGCAGCCCAGGCTGCCGCTTCATCCTCTGTTTCGCAGGAGTTGTGTAATTTCTTTGTCATCACATATGGTAATATATTCGCTGCAGCGTGACATAGGATGAGGTTCAATGAATAATGTAAAACCCAGAATAACACTGAATCTATATTAGATGTGCTTTTCCCCCCCAGTGTTATTTTAAAAAGGAAAATATTGATTTTTGTGGGCTTCAGCGGTTCAAAGCTCTCGGAGAGCCCACGTTTCGCCGATCAATACCCAAGCCGAGTGGCTGGCCGTGCCCGGTCCCCTCCCCGGCCGCAAATGTCCGGCTGTGGGTGCCGTCCCTCACCTCCCCGTGCATCGTTAGCGCTGACGAAGCTGGGGAGGGCAGGAAGGAGTCGGTGACGTTTGCCGCTGGATCCAGATGTGGCAGGAGCTGGTGCCACCCTGGGCAGGGAGCTCCAAAGGGCGCAGCTGAGGTTTTGGGTGCGTGGCCCATAAGCGATGTGAATTTAAACTGGCAACGAGCTCAGAAATGACGATTTGGGGCTTTCGTTCCCTTCTGACCGCTCTCTGAAGCAGAGGTGCTCGTTACCTGGGATGGAGCAGGGCAGGCCTTTTTGGGGTTTAGGTAGCAGGTGAAACAACCCTCCCCAGAATACATTTATTTTTTTTTTCCCCCAGTTACTCTCTTTGAATGCTAATTAGGATGGATAATTTCTATTTTTTTCTTTTTTTTTAACCAAATTCCTCCTATTCTGATCTGTATCATTTATTTTTGTGGTCTATTATCTTAGTCTCCTTGCAGCCTTTCAGCATTTGAATGAAAATTTCATAAGGAACCCAGAAGTTGTTAGGCATCAAATGTCTGTGATGATAACCGTCATTCTCATGATAAAATAAAAAACACAATAGAAATAACTGTGATGAGTTCAGGAAGCTGTACCAAATAAGATTGCAACTGGGAGCATGGGAACAGCACCATGATGTTTGCCTCCTCGTGTTGCAAACAGCTTTTGCAATGCTATTTTAAAGAAGGGGCAAGTCACTTTGTATGGCCTGGGTAGGGACATAAAAACCCCAAACTTTGGATTTTTCTTGCCGTCGAGGCTTGCTTTAATCATGGCAAAAACTCTGGGTGATGCACGTGCAATTGTTGGAAGCTTAAAATACTCCAGCAGTGCTGGAGGAGGAGGAGGTGCCAAGCGGTGCCAAGTTTCTGAATGAAAATTACTCTTACCGCCTCTGTTTCTGGAGCCAGATCTATGTTAATTAATCCTTCGCCTCACACGTTACATTTTGCAACCTCGCTGCCTTCGATTTTTAACTCTGTAAAAGCAGACGGAGGCTTCCTGAAGTGCCTCTGAAATTCCCAGCCGAGCGCTCTCCTCGGTGACAACGCCAATTTGTCACGAGTGAAATGTTTGACAAAAATGTGTCATTTTAGAGAAAAGTTTTCCTTGAAAGAAAAACTGGGGGGAAAAAAAGAAATTGGCTCTGTTTCGAAACATCTCCTTGCTTCATTATCTTTTTTCTGCGAGAGATGGGGATGGGGAAGGGAGTTTCCATGGGTGCGGGGAAATGTTTTAGCAAATTTTCCTGGAAGTAGGTGGCGTTTTGGTGCAGAAGCCGTCGTACAAGGTCTCCTGATTTTTCTATTCCAGTCGATGGGTGTGTGGTTTTTATGGACAGCTCTGTTCTCTGGGTCAAATGTAGCTCTGCAAGGACCAGCTCCTGTCCAGAAGTGTATAAATGTGTCGCTGACCTTCTGCTGAGATACTTCTCACAGGGCTTAGGTTATTCAGCAATCACTGCAGGTGTCTGTGCCTTCAGCGCAATAACATACATCGACATCCATATGGTCAAACTGTATTTAATCAACCACCAACTGCCATGAAGTGTTTCGGTGAGAGCCGTATGTTTTTGAGTGGCGATGCTGAAGTCGAAGTGCTTCTTAACCCCAACTTGACTCTCCACCGCAAGTCTCTGGTGGACCCTGCCCTTGTAGGCGATGGTTGGGATTTTCAGCCCGACTATGAAGGAGTTAGGAGGGTTTGGTGGTGACCACCCATAGCTGGCTTGCTCCAGAGCTGTAACCCTGGTGGGACCTCCAAGCCCGGGAAGCTGGAGATGCAGGTTTGTCCTCCGGAGGAGGACTTGATGGACAAAAATACCTTCCCCCCACCCCGGGTCTCAGCTTCCTTCTGGCCGGCGTCCCCTCCCCACCCCACTCCCACCCTTACTCAGCCCCAAAAGGCAGCACCCCACACCCACGGACGGCGATAAATCTTTGCAGTAGCCGTTTATTTTTGTAGTTGCAGGATGGCAATATTTTGGGTTTGGGTTTTTATTTTATTTATTTCCTCCTTGCGCTTCCAGCTGCAGGGCTCACAGAGGTGTAAGAGGCCTCGCCAAAGGACGTTTTGGGGGGATGCCGTCCCTTCGGGTGCACCGCAGCCTCCGCCATGTCGTCCTCCTGAATCAAGCATTGAGCTTAAACTTTAAGCAACTCATCCCCAAGAAGAACTGAGCTCAAACAGCTAGATTTTGCTGGGTTTTGTGACGACGACTTTTCCCTAGAGGTTACAAATCAGCTTGGGGTTGTACAGAAATCCAAATTTCAGGCGCTGGCTCCAATACTGACCTCTTCCCTCCGCAGCCTCCCAATCAGGTGCACTGTGACCCTGGGAAAAGCCAGCTCTCCTTAGGGCCGATGCCGTCTCCGGAGGGGACGCTGCACGAGCAAAGGTCCCTGTCGTGTCACCTCCCTCCTGGCAGCAGCCACCACCGGCACGCAGTAGCGGGGTGCTCTAAAGCAGGGAAAGCAAACCCAGACCACAACCCTAATTTAACCGCAGCCGAAAGCGCCCGGCTGCATGGCGCAAACCCAGCCGAGACACGCGCCGCCTTTTAATTAACCAGCACCCGTTTTTCCGTGCACCTTCCGAAGGGGTTTTTCATTCAAGTAGGAAGGGGCAGGGAAATTCCCTGCGGGCGGCATCGCTGGGTTAAAAGCAGTGGTGCTGCGCTGTTGCCGCAACTCCCGCCGCATGCATGCCATGGGGATGAGGACGGGTGCTGCGGGTGTGAGTAACGCTGCTTGGTCTACCATTAGTCAGCAGGAGCAAAGACACGAACCCAGCCTGGCCTTCCCGCTCCCTCACCGGATTCCTCTGCCAGGGAGGAGCGCAGCGGGGTCGGACGAGGCTCCGAGGAGCTGCTCTTTGGGGAGCTTGGGGCTTGTGCAACGCCTGTGACGCAGAGAACCTCCTCCCTTTGCTTCGGGGACGTCGCTGCTCTGCACCTTCCCGTGCCGTGGCAGATCACGCCAAGAGGCGCACGGTTACTTCTGCGCCGTGCTCGTTCGTAAAGCAGAACTCGATGGGCAGGTGCTCCCAAACCCACCGGTGTTCTCCTTGCTTGCGTTGGGGTTGCTCCGGCCGCCGTGGCATCCCCGCCGCATCGGGAGCTGAGTCGGCACGGGCGGGCGCGCTCCGACTTGATCCCCAGGGAGGGGAGTTGTGCAAACGGGGAGCGATGGGAGGTGACGCGGCGGCCAAGAGCGGAGCTTTTGTGGGCTTCGAGGTGCCGAGGTTGGCGATGGCAGGAGTTGGGGCAACGGGGGCATCGCACACCCGGGCGGCGATGCTGCGGGCGGTGCCGCGGCGTGCACCGGGGCTGCCGGCGGCGCAAGCCACGTCAGTGCCGGCCCGTTGCGTGCACCGGAGTTTGTTGCAATGAGAACCAGGGCTTGTTGCAAAACAAAACCAACTCCCTCCCCCTTCCCAAGCCGCTGGCGAGGAAGCGGCAGGGGAGGGAGGGGAGCAATGCCCGGCAGCGGGGCCTGGGGCCGGGGAGGGTCACAAGGTGGGTAAGGACCTGGTTTATTGACCCAGGCTCCCTTGGTGTAAGAGATGGCCGTGGCTGTATCTCTTCCTAGCTAGGGACGGCTCGCTCCTCCCACGGTTACACTCTGTCACCCTCTTCCCAAAAAAGCCCATGCACGCAGGGTGTGCCTCAGTTTCCCCATGCCTAAGATGCTGCTGCTGTAGGGCGGGGGAGCTGGGTTGGCGGTGGCTGGCAGAGGCTTTGCATGCTGGGTGCTGGTGGAAAGCAGAATATGGTGATTTTCTGTGGTGGACTGTGTTTTCTGAAGTTTGTGCAAGTGTTGCCCTCCAGGGCAGAGCGAGAGGTGCGTGCGGGCAGCGTGCTGGGAGCTGCCTGCAAAGCATCCCCGGGGCCGGTGGCCACCCAGCCCTGAGCAACGCGTGGCCAGGCAGCGTTCGTCTAGTGAGGAGAGCAGCAAAGAGACAGGTGCAAATTTGTAAACCCAAAGTGCTTCTGCCCGGTTCTTCATCTCTTTGGTGGGGTGAAGAAATTTTAAAAGCGGGGCTGTTGGGGAGGGCTTGGAAACACGCAGCCCAGGCAGCTGGATGAAGGCAGGTAACGGTGCAGCGTGTGCCATAGGGAGCAAAAAAGCAACACGAGTCTGCTTGGGATTCAGAGAGTTTGGTTTTGCTGGTGTATGTTTGTGCGGCTTTTATTATAGAAAAGCAAGCAGCCCCTACTTTCTCGCTGGGTTTTGCCGTGTCCCTGCTCACCGCATCCCACCAACTCCCCCTCTGTGCCCTTCCTCGCTGTGGGTCCAGCCCTGGTGGTTTGCAGGGCCGTTGCGGGGGGGGAGGTCTGCCACGGTGCTCCCGCAGCCGCGGCTGTCGTGCAGTTGCAACCCGCCTGGACAAAACAAATAACAACTGCATCGCAAGAAAAAATACCGCATCTATCCTCCTCGCAAGGAACAGCTAGCACGAGCTGCGTGCCGGAGCCGGGGCCGCTTCACGGCGCGCTACCTTCCTCCTGCCTCAGTTTCCCCACCGTGCTGCCGGCGACGGCTGAACGTTGCGACCAGAGCGGCGGCCGAGCCGGCGTCGCGGGCGTTCTCCGCTGCCGCCTGCTCGGTGGGTGGCGGCAGGAGCGATGGCCGGCGAGCCGGGAATCATTTCCGCCGCCGGCCGGGCTCCCGGTTCCTGCGCGGCCCTTTGCTCCCGGGGCGGCGAGGAGAACGCTCGCCCGTTCCAGGCCCCTGTCCCACGCACCTTGGCTCGGCGGCGGCGGCGGGCAAAGCCACTCCTCTGCCGGCGTCACATCGGGCCAGGGGAAACTCGGCGACCGGCGAGAGGTCAAATTCCCGGCGCAGGTAGCACCCGCCGTGCTTCCGTGCCGTGCCGGGGAGGAGCCTGCCCACCCGGGGACCCCCCGACCCCGGGGACCCCCCAACGCTGCCGTTCCCCCGCCATGAAGTCGGAGCAGGAGGAGAGCAAGCCGGGGACGTGCCGCTGCGAGCACGGCTTTCCTCCGCGCTCGGCCTATTGTTCGGGTCCTCGGGGACGGCGAGGGGCGACGGGGGACGAGGCTCGCGGCAGGGTGCTGTGCCCCTGCGTAGCCCACGCAGGTAAGGGGGTCCCGGGGGGCTGGGGGGTTGTCCCGCCGCCTCGCAGGGCGGCACTTGGCGGGGAACGCAGCCCGGCGTTGCATTTCTTTCCCTCGCTCGCTTTGTGCTGTTGTAGCTCGCTTCCTCCTGGGAGAAACAAAACAACGCCGGGCAGCTGGCCGAGCGCGCCTCGAAGCTCGCCGGGGCCGCGCAGGAGGGTGGCTGCGGGTTGCCGCGCTGCGTGCCGTCGTCCCCGTGCCGAGGGCGAAGCTCAGGGCAGGGGCGAGGGGCTTCGGCTCCCCCGCGGCGGTGGGGAGGGCGGGCGGGCGGCTCCCCGCGCCCCGTAGTCCATTTTGTCTGGCGGAGAAGTTGGAGCGCGCCGGGAGCTCGCGGAGGGCTCGGCGGCCGGCTCTGGGGGCCGGCACGGAGGTCGCAGCCCACCGGCCGGCTGCTTTTAAACCCTGTGTGCTTTTGAAAGCCTTTGCAACCTCCAGTCTGTCTCCTTGAATCCCTCTGCCCCCCCCAACCAGGATGCACAGGAGGTTTATATCAGGTTTTATTTCTTTACACCCGTTGTGAGACACCCGCCGGCGTGTGACCGGGGCAGCCGAGCGAGCGGGCTTCGGCTTGCTGGGAACAGTCCTTTGGGGTTTTTTTGGGGTGTTGGGGGGTGCCAGGACACGGGGGGAACTTTGCAGGCAAGCGGTCTCTACCCGATGGCTGCAAGCGAGACGGGTGCGAGTGCGGGTTGATGGTGTGCGGTCGGGACGTATGGCTGGGGGTCCTGTCCCGGGGCTGTGACCGTATGGAAGTGCCAAGGCTGAGCTGGGGTCTAACTCGGGAAATGCTCAAAAATGGTGTTTGTAAGGATTTACGCACATTGGGTGAAAGCTTTAACCCAAACTTGCTCAGGAGCATCTGTACCTGTGTCCGGGCATGACAGCTCGCTCGCTCGCTCGCAGCATCACGGCGATAGCAAGGGATGAAATCTAAAGCTTCCTTCTTTAAAAGATGGATGTCTGGAGCCAAAATTGACTTTATTAGCCTAAGAGGCTCTGCAGCGCGTGGCTGAGCACCCCGGTGCCCAGCCAGGAGGGAGCGGTGGTGGCCGACATCTCCTCCGAGGTCACGGAGCGCTGCGACGCTGCGGGAGACGCTGTGCCCGGGGATGTAGCTGGGATGCGCAGCAGCGGGACTCGGCGAAGGGGTGCGATGGGCAAATTACGGGCCCTTGTGCTTCTCCCCTTGAGGAGATGATGGGGTTTGGTTTGGAGCAGCTGCGAGTCCATTGGGGTGTCCAGGTGGCAATGGAAGGGGTTGGATGTGTTGGCTTTGCACCAGCAGGTCCCAGGCAGTGGCGGTAACTGGGTCTTCTTGCAAATCCAAGTGTATTTTGAGCTAACCGAAATGCTTTCTTGAGCACGACCCGTGCTCCGCAGAGAAGCTGGCTGTTTGCACGCCGGGGTGTGGCAGCGGTTGGTGTCCCTGCTCTGCCCCAGGCTGTCACCCAGCCTTGTGCCCGGCGATTTGTGCTTTTCCTCCAAATTATTCCTTGCAAAGATGTGCTGAGAGGGGAAAACCGTACGTCGTGCGGGCTGGGGCGGGGGGGAGTGTTTGGTTGAACCTTGCTCCAAGAGGCTCAGGTCCCAAGCTGGGGAGCTACTTAACGATCAAAAGTGATGAGATGCTTTTTAAAATACTAGCTTGACTCATCCCTAGGGTTTGAATCATTATTTCCTTCTAATAATGGTCTTTATCTTCTGACCCTTCTGTTTCCCATCCCAGGACAGAAGTATATGTACATATGTGTATTTATATGTGCGTGTGTCTATATCTTTTGGTCTATCTATCCTGGGCCAAAGCTCTGCAGGGGGGAGGAGGGATGAAGGGTCGCACCATGCTTTCAATGGTTGAGGATCTCTTAGGTGATGCCGTTAGCACAGAGATTTTGCATTTTCCCATTTTGCCTCTTTTTCCCCCCATTTGCATCTCTGTGCAGGGCCTGTGACATCGCCCTTCGGGGTGATCCACTGCTGATTTTAAGCTCTTGGTCCACCAGCGAGGCTGTTCTCTCTGCACACTGTTGGCCACCGTTGCTGATACACCGCTGCTCCGACCCAGGGCACGCACGCTTGTGTCTTCTGGCCATTTTCCTGCTGATGTCCTGGATTAAAAAAAACCTTGCCTTGTGCCCAGCAAAGCAAAAACCATCTTGCCGGTAAACTTGCAAAAGCGGCACAAAATGCACCTTTCACCTAAGATACTAATTTCACCAACATAAAGCTTGTCGTTTATACTGCATTCATTTTTAATATGTACCCTCCGAAGACAGAAGCGCGTGTACAGCAATTGTGTCAGCTGAGTTACATGGGAAAAAAAGGGCTTTTAAATGGATGTTTTTAAATGGATGCCTGCTCCAAGACTAGAAAAGGCTTTGCTGCTGCATGGCTGGTGGATCTGCTGCTGAGAGGAGTCCAAGATGGGATTTGCAGGAGCGGGAGTGGAAACTTCAGCCCCAAATGCTGTCTGGAGGTGTTCACCGCAATTAAAAAAAAATAAAAAAATCTTATTTACTTTGTCTGTTAACACTAACCAGTACTTAAAGCATAAAGGATGCAGAATCTGACAGTGCTATGGAAGTTTGATGCTATCAACTGAAATATAATTAAGAGCCAATTATTTTGGTGTTGAATGGTAGTTTTCGTCAATTAGTCTGGGAAGTGTTTAAATTGCATTAATTTCATCACTGCCCACTTGCGGCAGATTTGGAAGGGGCTGGAACGAGCCAGCGTGCGATGGGGCTCGTCCACGCGGGGCGATGCCTCCTTCCCCCGGGGGTTCAGGAGATACAGTGCACAGACAACACCCCCCCCCAAAAAAGGTTAAAAAGAGGAGGTAAAAAGGGGCAAAAATGCTGGGGAAAATGTGCTGGGGAAGCTTTTCGCATCAGGGCTATTGCATTTCAGAGGCAATTTCGAATAGCAAGTGTAACTTTGCGCCCCAATATAGCAATGCTTGCAAGGTTGAACTGCAAAAAAAAATTTTTAAAAATTATTCTGTTCGCTGGATCGTGTTTTGAATGCACGTGGACTCCCTTGTGCAGGGGCCTGAGCCCAGGTCCCCATTCTAGAGGGCTGATGGTCGCTTCAAGCCACATACAGCTCCTTCATGGCTTCAAATAGAGGCACAGACCCAGCCAGCTCGCAGGGAAGCGTATGGGAATCCCTGCCGAGCCATCTGTATGTGGAAGAAATAGAGGCTGAAATGAGGTGTCTGAATAATTGGCCCTGTTTTCTTGGTTATTGGAACTTTTCTGTAACAATTGTGAAGAGCTGCCTCTAAATCGCACTTTTTGGGTTGTTTATTTAGGTGCTTAAACTTGGCATAGCAGCAGGGATTTTTACCCCTCCCTGTTGTAAAATGACGTGAAAATTTCCCTTTCAAGCCCAGTCATTCTCTTAATGCAATTTATGCAGATAAAATGGGCTTTCTCCTTAGGACCTTCTTGAGCCAGAGATGCCGGTTAAGACGGGATGGAAACTCGGAGGAGAGTGATGGCGAGCAGATGCTGGGTGTTGGGGCTGGGGGAACCGCTTTTGGGGGGGGGGATGATTGTGTTGGTGTGGTTTTGGTGGATGAGCGCTGGCAGGCTGGGGAAATATCAGAGCAGGGTGGAAATCCTCTATGCAAATGAGGGTAATTACAGGTGTAAGGCAGCATATGGGATCACTGCTTCGGTCCAGCGTCAGTCCTCCTGGCAGCAGGTACTATGACGAAGCTTGGTATAATGTCATATATAATTGCATTAAGTGGTTTCCAGAGAGAACTGAGGAGAGCAGGAGATGCTGTAGCCCCCATCGCTTTCCTGAAATGCCAGCTTCTTTCCCAGAAAACCCTTTAAAAACTTGCTGGGAAGAGTGCGGAGGGTTTGACTCGCCTTGAAGCCCATTCCTGGTTTCTACAGCGAAAGCATCGGCGGCAGCCCCAGGAGGGAGTCGGGAAGAGAGCAAGGACTACAACGCTTTGTGATGTGTTACGAGAGCTGACGGTGTGTCTTTCGCTGTTTGAGCCTAGCGAGAGGCGTAGGGTTGTTCCCCTCAAACCTTGGCTGCGTGGATTGTGCTTTGCAATTTTTTTATATATATATATATATATATACACAAAAAATGGATTGTGCTTTGCAATACGTATCTATTGCAAAAGAGATCTATATTGCAAAAATAAATACATACTGCAAAGCACAATCCGTTTTTTTTGTGTGTGTATATATATTAAATTATATATATATATATGTGTGTAGAAAAGCAAGTATCTTGAGTATCTGGCTGATCCCAAGTTCAATAATTCAGGTTTCTCCGTAGGCTTTGGCTTGCAGCCGAAGCTATGCGTCCAGCAGCCGGTGGTGTGGGGAGCGTGGTGCTGCACGCTCCTTTCCAGATTGCACCTATAGCTTCTTACAGGTCTTGAATTTTAATCTTTCAGTAGTTTCTGCCCGTATCGGGAGCCGAGTACTAAGTTGGGGATTAAATTGCCTTGCTGCATGCTTTGGAGGAGGAATGCTTTCGAGTTTTTTCGCCATTTTCTAACGGGGACCAGAGGGGCACAGCGCAGTTTTGGGGAAGCTGTGTTGTGCAGCTCTTTATAGAAAGGAGCTTTGTAAAAATCAGCTGCAAATCTGCTTTCGGGCCCTGCCAAAGGACTTCTCCGGGATTCTCTGCTGCAGTGATCCCCGCTGGGCTGCCCTTCCTTGGGCTTGTTTCCCCTCTCCCTTCCCCGGAGGGGTCCCCGCCAGGTGGGGATTTTTTGGGTTCCCACCGAAATGCTGCAATTTGCAGAAATCTGTCGGGATCGGTCGCCCTTGCACAGACTGCCCTGCCTCAATCCTCCTCCGCCAGTTAATCATTTGCCAGGGAATAGCCTGCTGTATCTCCCGGGTGAAGCAGTTTGTAATGAAAGGTGAAAGTGAATTATTGGTGGGGGAAAAAAAAAAAAAGTGAGCACTTAGTGGCAGCCGCTGGTGTTTTGGGGGGTTGCACGGGGCTTTCTGTGGCCGGGGAAGGTGCTGGGTGGGTTTTCCACAGTAAATGTTATACCGGGTATGAGTCCCTCGTGTTGTCCCCGCCTCAGGTTCCCAAAGGCTGGAGGGGAAACACTGCATTTCTGCAGTCCCTGGGGAAGATGACTTTGGCCTTGGCCGCCTCTCGGTTCCTGCTTTTCATATGGATTTCAGGAAAGCACTTTGGACTGCGCCGAAATCCCCAGCCCGGAGCTCGACTGTTCCTCGTTAGTGACTTTATTGCTAAATAATTTACAGAATGGGGCCTTGCCAGTTTTCATACGGGAAGCATTTCAAGTATGCAAACCAGATTTTATGCCTTCCTGGCGCAGCTGCTGGCGGGGCTGGGGGAGCCGCCTCTCCCCTCGCCCCATCCTGCCGCCGGCGTCACCTCCTCGCTTCGCAAACGGTGGCGGAAAGGAAGCGGCCCGGCGCGTGTGCCGGGGGGACCTTAGCAAGAATAAGGGGAAAACCCACTATGTTTCCTGCTCAGCCGCTGTTCCCCAGGCTGTCTGGTACTCGGTGGCACTGGGGAAGGGATCCCACCACGGTAACTTGGAGAGGGGGCATTTATATTTTATTTCTGTTTTATTTTTCCGGTAACTGTAACGTGTGCTGAGGGATTTGTTGGTTTTGGTTTTTTTTTTCTCCCCGTGGCCAGGGGCATGGTGCAAACCTGGGAAATTAGTAAGCACCTTTGGATGAGTAATGGGTTTTCTCCCGCACGTTCTCAAAGGGGGTGGGAAGCCAAGTCAAACTGTTCACACGCTCGCGTGAGTCATTTTGGATCACGATGTCTGGCTCGTGTGCAGGGTTGCAGCGGCGCATGCACGGCCGAGAAGTGTTTTGCAAGAAGAGGATAGCGAGGGGAGATGAGGGCGATGGGTGCAATGTGGAAATGGCAGAAAAGCACTTTATTACACTAAGCAGTGGGCGCAGCCATAGGAAATGAGATTGCCGGCGCTTCCCCCGGTGCAGAGGGGACCGGGGCTGGGGTGATCCTGTGACCTAGCTGCTTTGAGGGGTGTAGCGGTCGCTGGGCGTAAACCTGAAAAATTCAAGATTCAGCTCTGCAGGTGAAAGCGTCATCTTCCCCTTTCCAGTCTCAGAGGGATTTTGTTGAATTTTGTTGATTATGCCTGTATGAACGGCTGGAGGCAGAGCTGAGGCGTCTCATATGGGGCACGGTGGAGCTCGGCAGCCTCTGTTGGACACTGGCCATATGAGCACCCCGTCAGCGAGTGGTTTGGGTGGGGAGTGGTTCTTGGTTTATTATTATCATTATATATTATTACTTATTTTTAATTTCTTAATGCAAAAACCAGAAACTAACACCCAGTGGAGGGCCCTCCCCAGCACGTTCCTGCCTTCTCCTCCTCCTCCATTCCCGGGGTGCTGCGAGCACCGCTGCGGGTTTTGGGCTGTGCAAAGCGGGTTTGCACGCAGGGTGGGGTGGGCACCCCAGCAGGATTTGCCCCGGGGTTTGAGTTTGCAGCGGGGCCGTGCCGGGAGCTGTCGGTCACTTCCTCGCATTGTGTCTCCTCTTCCTCCAGCGCTGCTGCGGGAGGAGGTGGCCCAGCTGCAGGAGGAGGTTCACCTGCTCCGGCAAATGAAGGAAATGCTGACAAAAGACTTGGAGGAGACGCATGGCAGCAAGTCGCCGGAGGTGCTCTCGGCCACCGAGCTGAAGGTGCAGCTGGCGCAGAAGGAGCAGGAGCTGGCGCGCGCCAAGGAGGCTCTGCAGGGTAAGGGCTGCGTGTCCCTCTTCTCGGGCATCTCTCCCCGGGACCCTAAAGTTGCAAGAAGTTCATTAACAAGGAAGGGAAAAGCCGTCCTTTCCATTTGGACTCTGAAGCGTGCGTTCACCGTGTGCACGGGCGGGGGGTTTGATCGCAGGGCAGTGCTCCCTGGGACCCACCGTCCTGCCGTCCTGCCCCGGCGAGGGGTGATGCGGAGCCGGGATGGACCAGGGTGCAGTGACGGGCTGGGAAATGGGATATGGGGGGGGGGGGGGGTTGCAGCGTTGCAAAGTAATTCCCCCACAGCTAGCTGTAGAGTAGAGCCAAGAGAGCAGCTGAAATGCAGCTGGAGACGTTTGCGAGGTGGGGGTGGGTTGGATTTGAGCCCCTCGGACTTCTTTAGGAGGGAAGCAGCGAGTTTCCTGGTGAGTGCAATTTTCCTTATCCCGCATGGAGTTCTCAAGCGCTGTGGAAAGCAGAGGCTGGGTCTCCAGGTGACGTGCAGGGTCTCCTCCTTTCTTCATGCATTGATTTGGGTGTTTTCCCGCAGTGGTCGGGGCCGTGCTCTCCCTCCCTCGGAGAAGGAAAACGCAACATTGCAGCTTTTTCTCCCCAAAACCAAGCTGACAATAAGTCCGGGCGGGACGGTTTGTTAGCCGGAGTCGGGGGGGTGATCCTGAGCAGGGGAAAGCTCTCATGCGTCAAACCCTGGCAGCGCTGCGGCTCTAAATATCATCTCAAATCCCCAACATGCCGAGTATAACTTCCACTTGTCAGCTTGTGTTTGCGGATTATGAAGAGAGGCTGTCAAAAGTTTTCAAGCTCAGAGGTTGAGCGGCACGTGAGGAGCTGTGGGGCAGGAGAGCCCCAGCCTGCTGCATTTCCCCTGGTCTGGGATGCTGAGATGCAACGGGGCAGGCAGGGCATTGGGCTGTGTCTGGATTTGGCAGCGGGGAAGTTGGGAAAATTTTATTTTATTACTCTCTGATTTGCAAAAGCGTCCCTATAAATTAGTAACAGCCAAAATATCTTCAAAATCTTGCCCCCTCCCCCCCCGCTCCCCTGCCACTGGTGCAGCCTCCGGCAGCAGGAAATGCTCTGGGTTTATAAAACTGTAATTGGAGAAGAAAAACCTTAAGTAGAGAGAGAATATTTGCTCTGTGCGGACAGGGAGGAGGAAGTGCTGATAAATGCAAAATACAGAAAAGCAGAACTATTTTAAGACTATTTGCAAAAAAAAAGAAAAGCGTAAGTCATCTAAGAGGCTGCAGTGAGGTCATATGCACTTCTGTGGAGGATAGTACAGAGGAAAAGTGAGTTTGGCTTGAGAATCGTGAGTATTTAAGGAATATAATGTTGGGGTTTTACTGGGCTTTTATTGGCCGCCATATGAGCTGCTGGGATTGGTTTTCCAGGACTTCTCTGCAGGTGTGATGGCTAGGAAGAGGGAATCTCGGCTTGCACTTGGAAAGGCCCGTAACAAGAAGCCTTTTTAAATCAATGCTCCTTCTCTCCCTCTGCAATATTGGAAAGCTTTTGCGTAATTTGGAAAAGCTCGCCGTGCTGGATCCGGCCCCGCGAGCTGGGCTGGAGGTGCTGGGCAGCAGAGCAGGCTTAGCACGGTGGTGGGAACAGAGATGGGTAATGTGGAAACAGGATCAGCAGCTGGAGGGGGGCGGAATCCTTTTTCTTTTCCGTGAAAAATTGTCCATAGAGAAACCGTAGCCAAAAGGGGAGGAAAAATGGCAGTAACTGTGCCTAGTGAATGGTTCTGCCAAGGAGAAATGTATCTGCCGATAGAGGTATTTGGGGAAGTAATGGCTCTAGCGTAAGGAGCTGCAGGATAAGGCAGTGCAAGGAGCGTAGGGAAACCTGGCTGTGCTGTCCCATAGCTCAGGGGTTTGTGTCGGTCGTGTCCTGCAGCCAAAGAGCATCTCCCAAGAGCACCTCCCTCCTTGCAGCATGCATCACCGCAAAACCCCGCGGTCTTTGCTGAAGGATGCCCCGTGCCCGGCAGCATCGGCTGCAGCATCCCTGTGCCTGCAGCGATGCGCGACCCACATTGGGTCGTGTGTAATGTCATTAGCAGATAAATTATATGGAAATCTGTCGTCGTTGTTGGCTCTGAGCCTGAAAGTACGACGCAGCTGGTTCAGATAGATGCTGGCTCGCCAGGACCTTAACGCAGAGGGAAGCGGAGAGGGTTTGCTGGCGGAGTTTGCTTTCGGGGGCTCCAGCAATTTTAAGAGCCTTCATTTTGCACGGCTGCGCAGGGTTTGGTTTGTGATGGTCTGGATGGAGGAGGGTGGGTTCATCGTTGCTCCTTGGCAATGCGTTTCCAGCCCTTTCCGACAGCATTTAGCACAGGGTAGCGCGGGCAATAAGCCTGTGCAGTGTCCTCCCCGTGCAGTGCTAACAAGCCCTTGCTGCGGAGGGAGGGAGCGGGGATCTGGAGCAGCACAGGATGCTCTGCGGGAGTAACCCGAGAGGTTTCTGTATCCCTGGCAGCATGTGCTTTATGCGTCTTTATTGCTCCTTTTTCTGGGCTAGTTCCATCTCTTGCACTTCTTTTTTTAATCAATTAACTTCCAAATAAAAATCCTGCAGCGCTACATCCTATCGTCCTCTCATCCTTTGCTGGGTCTGAGACTCGGTGCCGTGCTTACAGTTTTAACAGAGTTATTTTTTTTGCCCTGGCCCTGGCTGGGAAGGGATGGATGTGGTCTGGATTCCTGAAGTGGAAATCTCCGACGGGAAAAGTTGCAGACAGCTTTATTACTGCTGGGTCCTGCTGCGGGAAGGGACCGTGCCCGAGTGCCTGGAGGACTCGAGGAGCCTCTTGGCCGGGTGACATCTCTGAGCGTGTGGGCTAATGGCAGAAACCCCATTTCTGGGAAGGATTATCCAATATGCTGGAGCTCGCCTGCGGGATTATCACGCGGAGAGCAAACCTGGTTTCTGTTTCCTTTTCAAGTGCCAAGGTGGAGACCTCGGGCTCGCTTTCCCCGCTGCTTGGGAAGGCGTGAACTGACTTCACGTCTGCTCTGCAAATGGGTTGTAGCCCGGTCTCCTCCCTCCCAAACCCACGACTTGGAGCTGTGACCCCCTCCGGAGATGGCATTTGGGCTGGAACAAGCGTTCTGCAGAAACCCTCGGCACCTCCGGCTGGCTGCAGCAAGGGGGGGATAGCAAAGGAATGGGCGGATGGGCGTCCCAGCGGATGGGTGTCCCAGCCGTGGACCCAGCTGAGGAAGCCTCTCTCCGCCTAAAGGACATGGGGCTCTGTACAGAAAACATGTTCTTCTCCTTTTGAAGACCCACCTTAAGTTTGCAGCAGAAGTCATTGACCACCTTGTTGACCCTTGGGGGTTTGGTTTGAAAAGCACTTGGCCTCACAGCAGGGTGTTTCCAGGTAAATTCCCCCAAGGCAAATGTCTCACCTAATCTTTTCCTGAAATTTGATGTTGCACTTGAATTTCCTGCCTGTGCCGAACCTCCGCACACCCAGGAGCGAGCGCTGACTCTGCCCAACACGGCGTAACATTGACGTCTTCAACAGCAAGATATTCTCTGCAGACAGTGATGGCTGCGCCCGGGGAGTGCGCGCGCTGATTTAATTACAAAGCGAGGAGCGGCACTGCAATTCCTGCGTGGGGCTGGCCGATTTTATGGGTTAGTCATGGTGACAATATTGAATTTCATAGTTGGGATGGAGAAACAGGAGAAATTAAGTAAATGTTAATGGGACAGGATGGATTTATGCGTTCCTCTTGCACAGGGCATCACCGAGGCTTGAGTGGTGGCCCCTGAGGATGCCGTTCCCAGTGTTAGAAAATAAGTGTATGATTCAGTAAGTGATAAGTCAGCTCCAGTTCCATTCCTGGTATGAAAATCCACATTGCACAGGGTGAGAGAAGTACTCTGAAGCCGATGGGAGTCACAGGGAGCTGCCCTTCAGGAGGGTCAGAGGCAGGCTACATGGGCTGCCAGTGCCCTGACTTGTGTTTGGGCTCTGCTGCTTCATCCCGGGAGTGGGAAGCCAGGCAGAGACGCTGTTCTTACAGTCCGAACTTAGTCGTTTTTCATCTAATACCACATTACCAAGGTAACTAATTACTGATCGTAAAAAGCAATAAACTAATTACGTCCTCTAAGCAAACCTGAGCTAGATGGTGTGACCACCACCCCGTCATTTTCCCTCAGTTTGCTATTATTAATTTTGAAGTGGGGGGGAATGGTGTTTATAGCAGCCCCCATCTTAGAGAGGGAGATGCCTGGTTTTAGCATGCAGTAGCTAATTCCGATGCAGAAGTTGTTAGGTGTTGAAGCTGGACAGGGGCCGTGGGGTGGTGGCACCTTTGGTGGTGGCATCACGGCAGCTATAGCCATGCTGCTGTCTGGGGCAAGGTTGGTGTATCGGAGCGATTAGATTTCGGCTTGTAGGTAAAGTTGGAAACAGAAGGCACTGGGGGGGTACGGGGGGGGTATTTTTAATTGTTTTGGCTGCGGGAGGACCCCAACACGGAGCAGGTCCCGTTACTGCTCTGCATCCATCATCCTCCCGAAGGAGCGATGCTCGGGGGACGGATCGTGTGGCAGGAGGCGGAAGCTCAGGTAACGGGAGCGCGGTTGACCTCGCGCAGGATTAATGGTGCGGGGGGAGATGCAGGGGGTGGCGGTGGCAAGAGCTGGGGGGGTTCACAGCACCATTCCCGACCCGTCTCTCCCATCGCTTGCTGCTGGGGCTGGTGCCAAGCTGCCGAGTCCGGGGCGGGGGGGGGGCTGGCATGTCGCCCGCTCTACTTCTGCCATGTGCTTTGGGTGGGAGGGGGAAATAAATAATGCAAATAAGCTGCATGAGAGAAACACTTCCCGATCATGGGATGGGTTTAGGATTTCTTGCTTCTCTTGTTGTCTTGGGTTTATGAACAGGTCAGAGGTTTTGCCAGAGCCCGCCGTGCAGACGGGCTGTGGGAGAGTTTCTTTAGATATTCCTGGGGGGGTTGGGATACAGAAACGTGGCCCTGGGTCATCAGATTAAAGAAAAGCCATTTCACTTCCTTGGATGGCCCCGATGGCCAGTGAAAACCCGCTTTATTCCTCCTTGACTGCCCCTGCCATCGTGCCGTGGATTGCAATGGCTCGTTTTCCCTGGCCAAGTAATTAGCAGGGCTTGTTTGCTAAGAACGTATTAAGCTGCTGCACCAAGCGGTGCTCAGTCCAGGAGCCGCTGGCAGCCCTAACTGCTCACTTCTGCCTAACTTTTTTATTTTTTCTCCTGCCTCTTTGAATTAATTTCCTATTAATTGGGTTTGGAGTGAAGTTCTCAAATGACTGATAAATCTTCTTTAAGCTTAGGAGCTAATCGGTTTTGGAGGAGGGAGAGCGGTGGTAATGGGGGGGGGGGGGAAGGCAGGAATTTTAACAAATCTCTTGGATACGAACTGAAACAAATGGTAAATTGTCCTGTTGGGTTAATAGGAAAAAATGTGCTCTTGCAATACCCCGAGCCCATCACCATCTTGCATTACTGGTTGGTGTGAATATTAGTAAATATTCAACCTTGGGAGATGGTACATACTCTTCTCCTGTACTTCTAAGCATTATTTTTTTTCCCCGGCAAGCAACAAAGTGTTTTCCATAAGTCTTGAAAGACCCTGAACGCTGCCACTAATTAAAGCAGGTCGTATGCTATAGGGGACCCAATATTTAATTACATTCTTTAGGAGTTTTTTGTTGCCTCTAGCATCAGAGAGTGCAAATGTGACTTAAACTTTTATAAGAGCCTCTTGGTATCCTCGAGGCAATTTAAAAAAATAAATATATATATATATGTGTGTGTGTCGCAAAGTGTTCAAGGGCTTGAAAATAGAGGGGTTTTCAGCAGTGTGCTATCCTACAGGGATGGGGCTGAGACCGACCCTGCCCGGGAAGGGTTACGAGGAGCAGAAATTCCCCCTCTGGAGCCCAAAGCACTTAACGTGTCCTTGAGTTGCGGCCAGTGCGGTTGGTAACTCTGGGTACCTGCTTCTGTGGGGTCTGGATCTCACCCCAGTATGGCTCAGTCAACTTATCATTAATTTTTCTTTTCCAGCAAGTTTTTAGTTCATGTGAAATAACTGGGCAGGGGCAAGGA
The DNA here is from genome assembly GCF_000737465.1 of Haliaeetus leucocephalus. Taxonomy (NCBI): domain Eukaryota; kingdom Metazoa; phylum Chordata; class Aves; order Accipitriformes; family Accipitridae; genus Haliaeetus; species Haliaeetus leucocephalus. The sequence continues at coordinate 2,718,435 of NW_010972992.1, read as the reverse complement.
TGTTGTTAAATATACACAGGCGGCAGGAAAGTGCTTTTTTTAAAACTTAGATGTGGTCTGGTTGTGATTATTTTTAGAGGGTTTCTGTAGTAATTTCCCAAGCTGGAAAAAAAGTAAGGAAAGTCCCAGTGTTGGAAGGGGCTGAGTTGTCCCAGCAGGAGTCATGGTCATTGAAGTGGGCAAGGAAGAATCCCAAGCGCTCCCTGTCATGGGACAGAGCGAATCGTTGCAGCATTTCTTAGCTGCTTTGTTGTTTTTCTGGGTTTTGATTTACCTCCAATGCTTAATAGCAGAGTAGTTGGTCCCAAACATCTCCCTCTTCTTCCACTATTTGGTCTGATTTCCCCCCCCACACACACACACCTTTTTCTCTGCTAACCTGCAAGCTCTCTCCCCTCTTTACTGGCTCTACACCAAGCACTTGTTTTATTATGCATCTTCCCAGCACACACTTAACGGTAATACCTGTACTCAGAAATAAGTTCTTACCTGAGTAAATCTCCACCTGGCAGTTGTAACGAGCTTGGATGGGATGCAGGAGGTAGTTGAAATGTGTTATATAGAGCTGGCTGAGCAGGGTGCTGCTGCTCTTATTTAGGGGCTATTGCAGTGCATTACAGGGGCGCGTTATATACGGTGCTGGGAGAGACCCCATTATTAGATTATTCTGCCTGATGTCTGCAGTGCATATCTAATAACAGTGCTGTCCCTGCTTACATGCAGGTGGAAATGCTTTTATTATTTAAGAGAAAGCAGCTTGGGGGGGGGGGGGGGGGAGGGGCCCCCCCTCGGGGGAGG
>NW_010972992.1:2703815-2717627 GCF_000737465.1 Haliaeetus leucocephalus | reverse complement strand
TGGAAAGAAAAAGGGGGGGGGGGGGGGGGGGAGCAAGGGTCCCCAGCTGTAGGAAGGTGGGAGCGGAGCTCCCCAGCATGAGCTTTCCTGTGCTGGGAGAAGGCAGAGACATGAAGCCAAGGGTACCAAAGGTGCTAATTGCACTATTATTTCCTTTTAAGAGTGCCACAGTAATGATTTTTTGGTATTCCTCAGTCCAGTCTTTATCCCACACGTGCCTCATCAGGAGGATCTCAGAGGCACGTCGTGGTGCAGTTTAAGCCCCCAAAAGAAGTGACAGGTTGGACGTGTGCGTGGAGGTGGGTCCCACTCGTGATGGTGCTATCATCTTCTAGCGGCTTTTGTAATACAGACAGCTCTTGGTGGCTTTGGGGTTGTTTTTTCTGGTGGGTTTTTGGGAGTTTAGGATTTTTTTTTTTAATTTAGAGGGATGACTTGCAAGGCTCCTCTCCTTGCAACACAGTGAGTGCAGGGAGCGTTGGAGGGACAGAGGGTGTTTTGTACCATCCCACTCCCTTAAGAGCAGCACTTCTTCAGGGTGGAAAAGCATGCAAAGTCTTTCCTATAATGAGAAGCAATATTTGTATTCCGATTCCTAAACTGGGTATTATTTCGGTGGGTGGGGTGTATCTGGAGCAGGGAGCCACAGGGCGTTTCTGCAGCGCTGCCAAGGACCGGGTTCAAGGCTGAGCAAAGCACTTAATGTGCAGAAATTGCTCAAGTCCCTTGTCCTATATGGTATTTCTGTAATTCTCCCTGGTTTTACCACACTTCCACCAAAAGCTGTCCCTGTGTTGGTGGTCAGCGACCATCTCTCTCGCTGGCGTGTGGGTCTTGGTTTCATCTCGGGACTGACGAAATGCCCCCATCGCATCCCGTGGTGTCCCCGCTCCCCCAACCTCCCGCTCTGTCCCCTCGCAGCATCGTTGAGCTGGAAGGGGACATGCGGGGAGCCATGCCCTGGGCTCGTGGGAGCGCTGCAGGAATCCGCCTCACTGCTAAAAATAAACTGGTTGTGGTTTATTTATCCTGGAAAGGGAGCAGCAGGTTTTCCTGTGCTGGGCCCTGAGGCTGCGGCAGCGGTTTTGCTCCCAAATCTCCTTTTCCAGGGGCCAAGCTGCCTCTTGGAGGGTGGGTGATGATTAGGAGCCACAGTGGCAATGTGATGGGCGTTTTGGGGGGCTGCTGGGCGCAAGCAGGGGGTGCAGCAATAGGGATGAATTAGGTGTCTGCTCCCAGCCCAGCCCTTGGGGTCATAATTTTGGTACTTTTTCCTTGAAAAATAAAAGAGATGGAGGCAAGGGGGCTGCCGTGCCCCCCACGCTCAAGCCGTTGTCTCTCCTGCAGCCATGAAAGCCGACCGCAAACGCTTGAAGGCAGAGAAGACGGACCTGGTGAGCCAGATGCAGCAGCTGTACGCCACACTGGAGAGCCGCGAGGAGCAGCTCCGCGACTTCATCAGGAACTACGAGCAGCACAGGAAAGTGAGTTGCGGGAGCCCAGCACCATGGTCTCGGGGCACGGGGGGGCTGGCGGCAGCATGACCGCAAAACCCGGTTTGCCATCGGGCAAAAACTCACCAAAGCTCCAGCCGGCCTTTTGCGAGCAGGCAGACTCGCAGCAGGCTAAGGATAAATAGAACCGGAGAAAATTGGGCCACCAAGCCAGACCTGGGAAATTCGATGTAATTTTTGCCAGGTGCACGGCAGGCATCCCTTTTCAGGGGACTGGCCACATCCCGCAGCTCCCTGCTCCTGCCATCCCTGCTGGCACAGGGCTCTTTTGCGGTACCTTTGGGTGTCACCAGTTGGGTGGCCCCGAGGGGGTTGTGGCAGAGGATGGGAGAGGGGTTTGTAGTAGCGCATGGGTTTCCCCTTCCTGATGGGCACCTCGCCTTCCCCGCCAGGAGAGCGAGGATGCAGTGAAAGCCCTGGCAAAAGAGAAGGACCTTCTGGAGCGGGAGAAGTGGGAGCTGCGGCGGCAAGCCAAGGAGGCGACGGACCACGCCAGCGCCCTCCGCTCCCAGCTCGACCTGAAAGACAACCGCATGAAGGAGCTGGAGGCTGAGCTGGCCATGGTGAGCTCGATAACGCAGTGGGCACGACTCGAGGGTCAGCCCTGCACCGCTGCTGCGGGCGCTTGGCTCAGCAGCTTGAGTGCTTGAAACACCCCAGTGAGTTTTGCTGAAGTGAAATATTTATCGCAATATTGCATTTAAGCGTTTGCCACCGTGGCGGCATGCGTGCGTTTGCTGCTGTTGGTGCGTTATTGCGCTGCTGGCAGAAAAAAAAAAAATCCATAGCTAGAAAGGAGCTGGATTATCCTTGGTGCAGGGAGCATTTACTTGCAAAGAGGAGGGTGGGTTTGCTGCAGTGTGTTGCTGCTGGTTCTGCTGCTCCAGGAGATGTTCATATGGTTCCCCCCACCACCAACAACCACCACCACCACCACCACCTCGGTGTCCTTCCCCAGGCCAAGCAGTCCCTCGCCACCCTGACCAAGGACGTCCCCAAGCGTCACTCCTTGGCCATGCCGGGCGAGACGGTGCTGAACGGCAACCAGGAGTGGGTGATGCAGGCCGACCTCCCGCTGACGGCCGCCATCCGGCAGAGCCAGCAGACCCTCTACCACTCGCACCCCCAGCACTCGGCGGACCGGCAAGGTGAGCCCCCCTGGGCGGGTCAGGGCGCGGGGCCAAACCTATTTTGGGGAGCTGCCTTATTCCCCGATAGAAGTGAAAAAACAGGCCAAACACCCCCAAAAGAGGTTTTTTGGAAGTATATCGGAGGCTTTGCCTGGGGTCAGATTTGCCAGCATGATGTTAACTCCCTGATTGCCCCCCCTTGCCTTCCAGCGGTCAGAGTGAGTCCCTGTCATTCCCGGCAGCCATCCATCATCTCCGACGCTTCCGCGGCCGAGGGCGACCGGTCGTCCACGCCGAGCGACATCAACTCGCCCCGGCATCGAACGCACTCGCTCTGCAACGTAAGGCACTACGTGATGTGGGGGTGCTACATGGGGGCTTGCTTCCCTGCTGCGTGGGTCTTGCTGGGGAGACGGGCTCTGGGGATGCTGCGGGTCCTCTGCTTCCCAAAATGCTGTTGGTTTTGGGGTGGGGTACGGGTCGGAGGTTTGCTGACCCTAGAGAGTTGCTTTCCTGGGGGTTTATCCCAGCCCCACAGCAATTTGGCTGCCGGAACAAGCTGGTTTTTGTTGTGGGGGTGGGGGGTCCCTGGCTGTGTTGGGGTTGATTCAATGGGATCTGTCTCCTTCTGCCACAGGGGGACAGTCCTGGACCGGTACAGAAGAACTTGCACAACCCAATTGTACAGGTAGGGCACAAAGCCCTCTTTAAATCCTGCTCATGAGACCCAGTCCCGTGCTAGCCAGTACTCGGGGTGGGGGGGCTCAGAGGCACCTATTTGGGTTTTTAAGAAAAAGAACAGAAGTTGTCCTGAACTGTAAGTCTGGCATGTGTCAGATTTCTGTGATTTGCCCCAAAATCCAGGTACTGCCGTAGGCCGTTGCTGTGCTCAGGGCCCGTCACAATCTCGATTTCTGTAAGGCACAGCCTACATCAGGTTATTCTTCTGTATTTGACCCTGAAACATTGGGGTATTTTTGCAAGCCATGGACAGACCCTTGCCTCTGACCATAGGTTCCTGGAGCTGAACTCCTGAACCAGTTGAATTAAGAAGCCAAGATCGCAGAAATGTGGGGAGGGGGCCCAATTTCACTGCCAATTCCACCACGCGTATTTCAGGAATTTTTTTTTATTTTTTTTTTTTTGGTCCAGGACCTTAACACTGCTTTTGACCTGGACCCTGTGGTCTGTCATCCCTGATGCAAGGCATTTGGTGGGGGGGGGGGGGGGGAAATTAAACGCTCGGTGGCCAAACCCGTGTCCTCTCTCCCCACCCCTGCAGTCTCTAGAGGACCTGGAAGACCAAAAACGGAAAAAGAAGAAAGAGAAGATGGGCTTTGGCTCCATCTCCAGGGTGTTCGCCCGGGGGAAGCAGCGCAAGTCCCTCGACCCTGGCCTCTTCGACGGTACGGCCCCTGACTACTACATCGAGGAGGATGCGGACTGGTGACCCCCCCGCGCCGGGTGAGCACCGGGAACCTCTCCCCGGCCTCGCCGTCGCCGATGTACATACCCCCAGCCCAACCCCGCCTGTGGACGTGTTACCTGTTGTCTTGGGAGCGATGCAGCTGTGTCGTAACTTCAGTTTTTTCCCTTTTTTTGTGTTAGTTTGGGGTTTTTTTCCATACCGGTGACTCCTTTGTTGTCTCTTCAGTTTGTCCGTTTGGGTTGGGTTTTTTTGTTGGTTGGGTGGGTTTTTTTGGTTGTTTTTTCCTTCTTCTTTTGACGAAACTTGAAACTTGAAGGACTGCTGTGTCTCTGTAAATACCAGAAATATTGTGCACTTTGTGCTTGTGACGTCTCTTGTCCGAAACCCGCTGTTTTCTGGAGCCCAGCCCGCGGGATGTCCTCGCTCGGGGACGAAGGACCTGCCCAGCTGAGGGACCTTAGAGAGAAAACACACACACACAGAGGAAAAAAAAAAAAAAAAAATCTCATTTGCTGTGACGTCTTCCTGGCCGAACCCCACGGAGGCGACACGGGCTGGTTGTAACGCCTGCCAGTCTGGAAATAAGTGTTTTAACGTTCCTTTTTAGTTGTTTTAATTTATTTGCACAAACCCAGAGGAGCTATTCTAACTAAATTATTGCAGAAGTTTGGGGATTTTTATATTTTTCCACGTCGGTTGGGATGGGGTGGGGAGGAAGAAGGGTGTGTTTGTACTGTACTGTCCTGGGAAGCTGCTGCCGGTGGCGGGGGGGCCGGAGCTGTGGACCCCCACCCTGGGCTCCCTCGGCCCCACGGCTGCAGATGCCCCAGGAGCACTTAACGCCTTGGAAAACGCAAACCTAAAAATACATGCCGGGAAATCGGATGGGGCGGAGTGGCGGGGGGGAAGCTGGTGGGAGCTTCGCCCGCCGTTTTTCCCTACATTTGGGGGGCTCGCCCTTTGCTTCGAGTAAAGTTTGGGGAGATCCGGCATGAGCTGGGAGGAGGGGAAAGGCGATATCCCGAGATATCCCCGTATCCCGAGACGTCGCCCGGCCGGGGCTGGCCACCCCGCTCCCATTCGGGGTGTTGTTGCTGTCGGGGGCCGGGGAAATCGGTACGAGTCCCCACTGGGGGAGGTTTTTCCGGCGCCGGGGTGATTTTTAAGTGCAGGTGCAGCTTGTGCTTCCAAATCCCCTGGAAATGCCCCAAAACCACCCCCCTGGCGCGGCAACCGCTCCCCTTCTCCACTAACACGCACCGCGCTCTGCTTATGCCAAGATAAGTACCTTATGCTTTAATGCTTACGATATAATTTTAAGCTCTTAAAAAAAATGTATTAAGATTTATTTAATGATGCTATCATAGTGTATTATTTTTCTTAATTCCGATACGCACGCCCTGATTGAAAAAGGGGTATTTTGTCTTAAATCACCGAACTAAACCGCCGATGCCCTCGCGCTGTGTAATTCCTGCTAATGGGATGATGCGGAGAAGCCATGGGGGGGGCGAGCAGAGGGTCTGGCCCCCCCAGGCTCTGCCGAGGGGAGGGCCTGGGGTGGCAGGGCAGGGTTTGCCCCGTGGCATCTTTCTCTGCAGAGAAGCATTTTTATATGTTTTGTTGGTTTGGGGGGGTGGGGTGGGGTTGGTTTTTTTTGTCCTCCTTGCATTTTTATAATTTAAACTATAAACCACCGGAACAGATGAGCAATCTCCTTGTTATCGAGTAGTTTCCTTTGCATTTCAGCTTTTTTGTAAATTAGGAAATAATTCTAAAAATTACTAAGAGGATGATTTATTTAAAAGAGAACTTCGATAAATAGCATATGAATTATGGGTAACATTAGATTTAACTTTTCCCCATGTGAGTGGGGGAGAATCCTTGAAGGCATGGATGCAAATATAAAATTATAAAAGATCTAAATAAAGCTTATTTTAAAGTACGGATGAACTCCACGTCATTTAATTGCTTGTCAGATGGAGATCCTGGGCTGGCGCCGGAGGCAGCATGCGGGGCATCTCCGTCGTGGCACCGGGCCCAAGCCACGAGGGTGTTGGGCAGGGTGGATGTACCCCTGCCCTGGCTGCCGTGTGAATTGGGGGGTCCCTGGGGTGATGGGGGATGCAGGTGGGATGCAGGAGGCGGCTGCATCTCTGGACCAGCTCTTTCCCAGGACCGGCTGCCGGCCGAGCGCTTGCACCTGGATGCGGCGATGCTGGCGAGAGGCTGGGGCTGTCAGTGCATCTGTATAAAACGGGGATTTAAGGTTTTAAGGTAAGTAAAGATTTGGGAATGTGGTGGAACAGCCAGGAGATGTCCCCATCGGATACGGAAGGTGTAATGCTGAGGGCCAGGAAAAGCAGGTGGGACAGAGAAATGAGGTTTTGTGCTCGTAACGCTCGTTAGTGGATAAATTATTGCTACTAATTTACGCATGGATAAATTATTAATTTGCAGATGGCGTTGGTCACTTTGTAGGGTCGTGCCAGCGCTTCCAGCGGGGCCCGTCAGTGTTTTGGGGTTGATGGCTGGAGTGAAGCGGAGGACGGCCGTGTCGGAGGCGAGGGCTGCGGGTGCAGCGGAGCTGGGTGGCTGGTGCTGCGGTTGATGGTGGTGGTGTGCCCGGGGAGGCCGTACGGGGGGTCAGGGTGTCCTGCGGGGAAGGTGTCCCCCGGACCCACGCTCCACAGTCGGAGCCGCTCAAGGTACTCTAGCTACAATTGAGCGGGGCAGGGGGGAAGACCATTTTGGATAAGACCTGCAATGATTTGGTGTTTTTTAAAACTAATGAGGGTATAGATGAAGAGATGTACCTTTTTTTTTTTTTTTTTTTTTTTTTTAACAGAAGCATCCTTCTGGGTTTGAGAGCAGCTGCAGAGCAGGTAAGAGCCACCACAGTCTGAAATGGGGAGAATGAGAAAAAAAAAAAAAAAGGAAAAAAATAACCAGAAGTCAGCTGGCTATCCAGCTCTGTCACCTGAAGCTGTAATACGGTATTAATGGGAATTAAACATTGCATTAAAGTGTGACTGTTGAGAGCGGCAGAGGTGAGCCGGGCGCAGACTGTGGCAGGGTTTGCCGCACTTGGAGCGGTTCCCTGCAAATATTTGGTTTTGTCCTTCGCTTGCAGTGTGCAAGGGACGGGGCGCGGGTGCTCGCCCACCCCACCCATCGTTTTAAAAGCTCCGGGTGCCCGTCGGCAGCTGGGAACGTGGCAGAGCTGTGGGTGCAACACAGGTCCCGGTGTCGTTTCTGCTGTTGTCCGGTTGTAGCAGACGCCTGTCCCTGCGCCGTGGGGACCGTGCCGGGTGTCCTGGGCCATCGCCTGGCCCTAGAGAGGGGGAAAATGGGTCTCATTGTCTGCGCCAGAGCCGGTTGTGGCCGAGGCGAGCAGAGGGAGCTTGTTCCCTGCAATCCGTGGGTGATGTCCTGAGCCGAGGGATGTCTCCTTGGTGGCTTCATCCCCCCCTCAACCTGCATTTCTTTGACCGTGGAGGGCAGGCACGCCAGGGCTGCAGCAGCCTGTCCCTGCTGCATGGCTGCTGCATGGCTGCTGCATGGCTGCTGCATCCCCCTTGCACATCGGCTTCGTCCCCGCTGCGGCACGCTGCGATGCTGCCATCGTGTGAGCGGTCCCCGAGCCGCATCCATCCAGCTGCAGCCGCCACGGGGAACGCAGGGGACGCGGCAGCCGCCTCGGTGACCCTCGTGCCCGCCGTGAATCCCCGCGCCCACGTCCCGTCCCTGCTGCCGCGTGGCCCGAGGTTTGCGCGGCCAGTTGACTTCTGATGCCCAAAGTCAACGAACCACCCCCCTGCAGCACTCCTGGCTGAAAACAAGACTCATATGTGCCTCAGAGACGCAGAAAGCAGCCCAACAAATGCAACGCGAGGTAGTTTTTTAGGCCCATGGCGTGTTTTATTTTGGGTCCGACTCGCGGCGTCGGTGCACTTTGCACCGACGTTGTTGTGCAGATGGGAGTCGCAAGCGCGTTTCTGCGGCGAGGACTTTAGACCGAGAAAGGAAAATATCGCATCTCCGTGGCGGGGCACGAGGTGTTGTGCCGGGACGGCCGGGGTACCCTGCAGAGGCGGGGGGGCACGCAGGGACTGCTGCACGCCTTCACCGGCACGTAAGCAAACGGTGCTCGTCCCGGCTTTGGTTTTGGGTGACGTTACAACCAAAGCCGTGTTTCCCCATCGCGCTGCAGCCGTGCACCAATAACCTATAGATGGGGAGTGGGTCTCAGAGGTTGTAGAGGGAAGCAGGGCTGAGTCCTGGGGAGGTTTCTGGCTCCGGCGCCGACTCACCCCATCGCTTTAGGCACGCGATCTCACCTCCCTGGACTGTATTTTTTGCGTTAAAGAGCTAAACCTGTATACACTAAATAGCCGAATAAATCATCGGGATGGGTGGTGGGTTTTGAGACATGGTAGGTCACAGACTGTGGGTGATGGGGGCCATGAATGGTGGCATCTCCCCCAGTGCTGGTGTCAAGGGCTGCCATGGAGGCTGCTGGTTTATTGCTCGGGATCGCTGAAAATTTGGAAACATCCCTGTCGTTTATACACCCATTTTCAGCGTTTCCCTTGAATGTGTCTCACTTTTGCTGCTTTGTGTGTACGAAGCCAATGTTGGAAACGCCTTTCTGAGTCCTCGCCTGCGAAGCCTGGGGGATGTGGCAGTGCCCGAAAGCATCCCTCGCTGCTGGCATCCCGTGGGGCCTTGGGGACATCCCGCTCTGCTGAGCGAGTGTTGTCCCTGCAACTGTCCCCCACTTCAGCCCCGGTCCTCGGCTTCCCGCTGCCCCAACCTGATGCAGCCACAAGCACTGGCAGCGGCTCAGACTGATTCGCTCCGCTCCATCCGACCGGGATACTGGAGCTGCTGTCGGTCCCCGTATCCAGGTAATAAGATTTCCTTGGAGTTTTATCACCGCTGGCGAGTGATTTCCCAGTATTTTCCCATTCTCGGCACAAGCCATCGCTCGCCATCTGTTCCTAATTCTGCAAAGCTATGTTCAACCTCTGCTCAGCTCTTTTAAATATCTAGCCGCACGACACCACCATAGCTCTCCTCTTCCAGCCCTGTTATCCTCAATCCTGGATCTCATATTCCCAAGCCCTCCCTTGTCCCGATCAAGCCACTCGCTTCCCGATGGTGCAACCCAGGACACGGAAACCCCAAGGAAAATGAAGGATTTCTTCAACCCTCGCTATCACGTCACACTGGCAGCGATGGGGGGGGTTCTCCTGCCCAGCCAAGCTGCGCTTCGGCAAGGCACGGCTAAGCCAGAGCATCACCGGTGAGATGCAGCAGCCCCCAAACCGGCGCCAGGAGGAAGCTGCAGGTTACTTATTATTAATAACAGCAGCTTTACTTATGCAGTTTTCCAGGTTGCAGACGTGCGTGTGCTTGAAATGGCAGACGGCGATGTGGCGCGGCGGTTAGACTGGTTGTACCGGAACTGCCGTCCTCTACACCACGTCCCGGCAGCCCCCGGGGACACCCGCTGCCCACACCGCCTCGGCAGCGCAGTCCCGGTGTGAAGGGCAGCGCAGGCTCCTCGCCTCGCCGGGGAGATGCCGGCAGGTCGCATCCTGCCACCGAGGATTGTGCCAAGCAGGAGCGTGCGGAAAAGCCTCCCGGGCTGCTGCTTTTCCTCGGTTTTTCCGCTTGCATGGCAGGTTCCCAGCTTGCAGCCTTGGCAGGGGCTCTCTAAATCGGGGTATGGATACCAAAGCATGAGGGAGAGAGATACCAGTTATAGACCAGTGCGTGTGGGCTGAGAACTGGGATTTGAGGGAGTCCATCCTGGAGCAGGCTGGGATGGACTTTCATCCCAGGGGCAAAGCCAGGCCTCTGCCGTGCTCCATGTCCCCACGGGAAGTGTTGGGAAAACCAGCCCAGGCTGGAGCGAGGGACCAGGAATTCGGAACCAGACTCCGGCTGGGAGCGGGCAGCCGCAGCACGGCCGCCGAAGCCGGTTTGCCGGTGCAGATGGCTGCGGCATGGCTGCTCCCCCAGGCAGATGGTGTGCCTGGCAAATATTGCACTCGTGTTTCCCCACGCGCCGGCAGCTGCGGCGAGCGAGGAGCCGGGCGCTTCGGTTGGCGGTGCTGGGGAAGGGGCTGGATGCAGCTCCCAAGGGCAGGTTGGCGTGCCGCACGTCGGGGGCTTTTGCTGCCGCTCTGGTTAATGGGGCAGCGGTTAATTAGCGCAGCCAGGGAAGGATCATTTAATTGGTGCTCAGGCTGCCCCAGGATCCCCTATTTTGTTTTCCTGGGCTGGTTGCTGGTGTAGCTTTGCGGGCCGTGGGCAGAAATTCACCTTCCCTGCTGCCAGCTGCTGGTGATCTGCCTCTCCTGGGGGGGTGCAAGTGCCCGGGACAAGACTGTCCCCCAGCCCGGCGAGGGGGAAATCAAACCTCCCCCCTCCTAAAAGGCTGTGCTGTCAAGGGAAGGGGCAGCTCGGGGACTGTAGGAGCAGGGAGACGGAGGGAGTAGAAACCTGAGCATCCTCCCCAGCCCCAGATGCGTTATACTTCTGGTGCTAATTAACTGTAAAGAATAATTCTCTGTTTTCATAGATATTGCAGTCTGGTGGTTCTGATGATTTGACTCAAACGGTTGGGCTTTTCCTCTCTCGGGACAAGCCATCCGGCTGCAGGTATCTGGGGATGGCGTGTCACCCGGAGCAGTGGTTTTGGCGCTGTTGGAAAGATTTGGAGGAATCCTGGCATGCAGCTGGGCATTGCAGTGGCGATCTTAACGTACGTGTTGAGCACCTTCCTTTGAGCAGAAAAAATCAGGGGAAAACTGCCGGTGAGCAATTTCTACCACTAACGTAGGGTAACATGAGTCCCTGGCATCTCTGCAAGTACCAGAGCATCAAATGCCTCTCTGAAAGGCCCTTTTGTTGCCTGCTGATGCCTCCCGTTGGGGTTCCTGTTTCTCCTTGGTGTTCTGTACAAGTAAAGGCTTTATGCCACATATTTGGCTGGAGAAACACCCCAGAGAGGTACCAGCCCGCCGCAAATTGGGCAGCAAGTGTTTGCAAGGGGAGGATTTGAGCTGCCCGTAGATAAATACCCACACCAGGACAGCTGCTCTAGCTGGGAAGGCAAATGACGCTAGGGTATGGATGTAAATGCATTAGCCCGCAGCAAAGGGCACGGCGGAGAAGGCAGGCCCATTAGCAGCCATCCAGGCTCTGCCCTTTGAGGGATGTGAGCGAGGCCCCTTAATTTAAGGATGGGCAAACCAGTCTGAGTCAGCATCGCGAGGGGAGAGGAGAAAGAAATCTGCTCCAAAGGCAAGAACTGAGCGAAGGAAGAGCTGAAATGGCTCGAGCGTGCCAACGCGGACATGTGCAGCCCCCTCCGGCTCACCTGGCCCCGCTGCTACAGAAAAGGCGGTTTCTGGCCGATACTCAGCTCTGCGGAGCGGGACAGTGGGAACACGAGGAGCCGCTTTATGAATGTCCCCTCTGTGCTCGTGGTCTCTAGGGCCCCTCTGCGGGGGGGGGTGACCTGGCTCCGGCTCGGGCTGGGCTCTCCCCGCGCAGGATCAGTGACAGTCACCGCGTAAAGTGCATTTTCCCCCCCGCTTTCTCGCAGCTAACCTGCAGAGAAAACAATTCCCTGCTATAGCTACCCACTGCCAGAGCTGCTGGAGACGACGACAGGTTTGTGTTTGATACAGGAAGGTGCTGCGAGGAGGGGAAGGAGCAGGGGCAATTTGCTTCAGCAGGGTGGCAAAGCCTGAAAATGCATTAAATAATCCGTACAAGGGAAAAAAAAAAACCATACGCAGATATATTTAATAATTTTTTTTTTTATAGTACGGCTCTCGAAATTGGCCTTTGATTAGAGAAGGAAGGTATCGTGAGTGGGAAAGGGCAGCGCTGCTGTGCACTGGGAGGAGGAGCCGGCGCAGGTGAGTCAGTGGAAAATACCACGGGCACCGTGCGGGATTGTGCTGGTATGGAGAGATGCAGGGAAATGGGGGGTTCCACCTGGCATCCTGAGCACCGGTGCCCCGGAGGCAGGGCTGCGGCACGCTGATTCACAAGAGGGGACGTGACAAGCTACGTTGGGTTCGTGATGGCTTTTCCCTTCGCAAGGACTTGCAGGGCTTAAGGGACAGAAAAACTACAGTGGCTGGTCCAGCAAGTGTAGCAATACTGCTTTTTCACTCGTGGTTGGGAAAAACCCACCCTGAGTGTCATGTCCAACAGAATTTCAGTCCTTGGGGGTGTTTAGTATTAAGGCTGGGTGGGAGAAAGGCCTGGACAAACACATCCCGGTTGCTGCTGGGATGGCAGCCGGGGAGAGGTGTCGTGGGACACGGCATTAATTGCGATGGGGTTTGCCAAAACCAATGCCCAGGGTCTAGCTGCCCCCACTGTGCCACTGCTTGGGGAGCATGCTCCCAACTTTGTAATTATTGTATGTATATTGCGACTAAACAATCTTTCCGTGCATCTTCATAGATACGCACAGCAACGTGCAGAGGTTTCCCACTTCCACACCTCGAAGCAGCCCATGGCCCCGTGCGTAACTGCAGCTGTTAATTGCTCGTTAGTAACCTCCTACCAAATTGGGGGCAGGAGCCCGGTGGGTCGGTTCAGCCTGGAAACCACGGGACCGTCTGGCTACGAGGCCAAGGCACGTGGCCAGCAGCCTGGCTGAGGGCCATACCCGGGAACGGCTCTTCCCGGTGAGCGGATGGTTAACTGGGAGCGTTTACAGAGGGCAGCAGGGTGGTAAAAGCGCTTTCCAGGGCTTGTTGTGAACACAAGCCTGGCTTTGTGGGGATGTTGGCTTTGCCCTGTTGAACGGAGCGATGAGCCCGAGCGGTTGTGGTTCCTCAAAACGGGGCTTTCTGCAAACAGTGCTCGGAACTGCTCGTTTGAGGAAAGGCTCTGCTCATCGCTACGAGCCGTTTTTCCCTCGCAAGCTGGTTTTTAAACTAGAGATGGGGGCTGTGATGCTTGGGGCGCTGTGCGGACCCTGCTTGGAGTAGGTGTGACACAACCCGCAGCCCCAGCCTGGTCCCTATTCCGCCTGGGACCAAGCGTGGGAAAACATATGATTTTTATCTATTGCGCGGTGGACTGTAGGAACTGCAGGAAAGAGGTGCTGCAGGACCAGCCTCCGGGGTGCAGGGACCCCCGGGAAGCTGGCAGGCTGGCGTCCGTCCCCTTCACGCTTGGGCGCACAACTAGGGTGGGAAAAGGAACAGATTTTACTTGGTTGCCACCATAGCACATCCCTTTCCTGACTGAGCTCGTTCTTGCTGGCAGCGCAGACCTTCTGGAGAAGGGGAACCAAACTCAGCCTGTGCAGTTCCCCCCTAACCCCAACCCGCCCAGGCTTTCTGAGAACTCTTAGAAAATACCAAAAGAAACCACAGCTCCGGAATAGGGCTGGAAGAGAGCGTGTCAGTGATGGTCAGGATCAGCCCAGCCAGGCTTAACACGATGTCAGGAGCTTCCAGGAGAGCAAATCCCCCTCTGCCTCCCCTCGGGTGGCTGTGTGCTCTGTTAATTGCCCTCAGCCGGGGCAGGTGTGAAGTGCTCGCCGAGGGGAAGGAGACCCTGCCTGCACCCCGGAGCCTTGCCTCCCTGCCCTCCCGGGGGTTCTCGGCCGTTTTGAGGCGTCTCCTTGCTCCTGCCCCTCTCCACCCTCCCGGTTTCCAGCGGCGGACCCCGCTGCGGGTGGGTGGGCCGGAGCCGA
>NW_010972992.1:2692328-2703805 GCF_000737465.1 Haliaeetus leucocephalus | reverse complement strand
GGCCGCGCCGCGGCCGGGAAGGAGGTCCGTGGGGCCGGGGTGGGCCCGGGGGCGAAGGGACCCCCTGCCCCGGGAAGGGACCGGGACCGGGACCGGCTGGGTGCCCGGGACAAGGGGCAGGCCCGGGACCAGGCTGGGTTTGGGACCCCGGTGGGGTTTTGCCCTGTGGTCGTCGCCCCCCCCCCCCCCCCCGCCCCCCCAGCACCGGGGCAGCTTGTGAGGGCTGGGATCCGCCTGGTGTGAGGGGGCCCACGGGGGTCTCTGAGTCTGGCCTGTGGGAGACAGGGCCCCCCCGGGCGAGCTCATAAAGGTGAAAGCACCCGCGGGGAGGGAAACATCCCCAAAGTGGGGTGTGGGCCAGCGGGCACTAGTGGGTCGGGGCGTCAGGGTTTTGGGGAGCGGCGGGGGTGACGCGAGGGCTGGGGGGCACCTCGTCGGCCCCCGCCAGGTATCGGGGCGGCCTTCGTGAGAAGAGCTGTCACTTGGGGAAGGATGAGCTGCAGCAACATCAGCGTGGGGAGGCGACGAGCCCCACGCCAAACCCACCAGCGCCTTCACGGCCGGTCCCCACGGACGGCAGCGTGGCGGGGGGGTCGCGTATGGCGAGGCCGTTGCTCGAAGAGGGTCAGTCCCCGGGAAGACGCGAGGGACGGCGTGTGCGCGAGTCTGTTTGGAAAGCAAACAAAGAGAAAGAGAAGGAAAACCTGTGCCAGGCAGGTCCGTGCCGGGTGGTTTGTGAACCGAACGCCGGTCGGTGGGGTTTTGGTTCTTCTTATCGCGCCGTTACCGCAAAAAGAAAGAGCAGCTCGGGGCTTTGAAGGGCTCCGGCAAATCTGCAAATGTCTCCCCAGTGTTAGTTTAAGAAAGAAATCCCACTGTGAAAGCAAGTCAAGCAGCAGCAGTGGGGGTTTTGCAGCCGGTGCGGCCGTGGCCCCCGGCGTGTGCGGTTAGTCACTCTAGGTGCGTGCCGGGTCGGCAGGCACCCTCCTGCACCGTGGTTTTGGGATACGGCCCGTGACAGGCGCAATTATTTTAGGAAGCTCCTATCTCCGCTTGCTGCAATGATTAATTCCTGCGTTATCTTAAGGGGCAAGGGAAGGACAGCATTATCCTTGGGTTGGAAGGCAAGGTCAGGTAGGAAAGCCTGTCAGGTGGGTGTTTCTCTGTGGCTGCGAGTTTCGGTAGCCCGGTGCCGGCGGCTGGGAGGGAACGAAGCCTGCCGGCCCCGCTCCACCAGTGCTAAGTTTGGCCTCTGTCACAGCCCTGCGTCGGGACTCGTAACTGCTGGGGAGGGTGGGTTTATTGACTTTATTGCTGACAGCTTTGCCTGGGTGTTTTTTTCCCCTCTAAGCCAGCTCGGCCCATTTGTGTGTGTGCCGGGTACAATCCCAGTATGCATCTTCCCCTTCCTTATTGACTTAAAAATGGGCTGTCTCGGGAATGGCAGTGCACCCAGCGCCGGTGCAACAGAAGTAGATTGAGGTGCCTGGCTGCTGCAGAGGTTGCGTGTGAGGGACCCCCGTGTCGAGGGTTGCCCGTGCCCTGCGGAAGCTCCCTGGGTCTAGGGGAGCAGCGCCGGCCGTCAGCAGCGTGTCCCAGAGCAGTTGTCTGCAAAGACATTGGTGTTTGCTTTTTGGAGGTGATGGGGTGGGGATGAGTGTCTCTGAGCCCACCGTAGCTGGGTTTGTTGGGAAGCACGGCCGTGTGAGCAGAAATCAGCAGTTTTGTGAGCAATGTCCCGAATGAGACGGACTGCGCTTGGCTTTGCGTGGTGGAGCCTGGGTGAGATGAAGCTGCACCAGGACGCGTGCTCCTGGCTTTCAGCTAATGGGCTTTAGCTGCTGGTGGGATTTCAGGCTTCTTAAAAGCTCCTCCGGTGCAGACCTTGGCCGTTGCTTGGTGGGATGCAGCAGCATTGCATCCCTCTACGATGTAGCTGAGCGTCCTGCAGCCATCCAAGGCCCTGGACGTCTTGGCATGACAGCCAGAAGGGAAAACCAACCTCCCAGGTGGCAATGAGGAATGCGTGGGTGTGGGGCTGGTGAACCCAGCCCTCCACCAAAATGACACGGAATTATGTGAGATGCCTTTGATTTTATCTGTGGGTAATTACACGGGTGGAAAAATTCTCGGGAAGCGCCTGGGGAAGGAGGAATGTTTGGCCATCGGTACCCTGAAGATAGCCGAGTGTTGGTGCCGTAACGTGCTGCCCACAGCCGCGCTCCGGTGGAGATCCTGGGAGGCCGGGGCCAGGGAGAGCTGTCTGCCCACACTCCTGGCCAGAGCCCAGGAGGAGGGATCCCTCCAGCAGCCCAGGTATGTGTCTGTCCCCCAAACGCTGCTCAATGCGTTTCTTGTTCTCAGTGTAGTTATTAGGCAAAAACTGCTGTCGAGGCTCTGCCGAGGCAGCTGACTATCCTGCGTGAGCTGTGCAAGTAGTGTGCAGCGACATAATCCCCCGGCAAACCTCCATCCCTATCAAAATACCTGTGCCCGCCTCGCTGAACACTGTTGCTTTGTGCCTGGCTGTCTCCGTCCCTCCCCCTGCATCGCCCGTCTCTCCCTTTCTGCCCCATTGGCTCCTCTCTGCCGTCTGCAGCGGGTTTTGTTTGTGGGTCTCGCTTGTGGGAGAAAGCTGTTTGAAAAGTGCGGGGAGAGGCGATGCTGCGTCGGGGGCCAGCGAGATGAAGGATGTTGCTGAAAATCCAGGCTGAGGATGAGGAAGGTGGCACTGGCGAGGCTGATGGCAGTGCGGCGTGCTGGATTAGTGGCTCGTAGCGAGGGGAGCACTGGGGAGGGAAGATAAGGCTCCGGGGGCTCCAGTGGTGTGACAGGAGCTGCTTGGAGTGCTCTGGGAGGGCTGGGAAGTGCTCCGAGGCAGTGGGAATGCCAGATTTGGCTTTGGAAGGCATCAGAAGGGCAGAAGGATAATGTCTACAAGTGCTGAAAGGCACTGGAGGAGAGTGCATTTTCCGTCACGGGGACGGTGCGAGGTCACAGACTAAAAACGACGCGCAGGCTGCTGGGAGGAGCGGCTTTATCTCCGGCAGGAAACAGCAGATTTGGAAAACTGAGGAAAAACAAAACCAAACCAAACAAAACCCAAACGTGCAAAGTGGAGTCAGAAGGAAAGCAGGAAGGAGACAAAGTCCAAGTGCTGGGATTTTCCCAGGCTGGCGTGCTTTCCCAGGCCTGGGCGCACAGGGTGGGCTGGCAATTCAACTCCCTTGTCTAGCCCAAAGAGAGGTAAATGCCCCAAAGCCCCGTCTCTGGCTCAGCAGAGCCTGGCCGGGAGGTGTTTGCCTGGCACCAGCTACAGGTGTGAGCCGGGCTCGGGAAAAGCCACGGGACGCTGCTCACGCAGCGGGCTGGGACACGGCACGGGCTTGCCGACCTCCGACATTGCTGTGAGTTTGTGCTGGCACGGTCTCGGTAGCTGCGGCAACGTTATCCCCGGGAATAAATGGCAATACCCTTAAATATAAATTTAAAAGGACTCTTTGTCCGAGTCTGTTACTGGTTTGCAGCAAGCACTGCTCTGATGGCCGTAATGAAATAACAAGGAGAGGAAGAGTCTGGAAGGCAGTATCCCATATGTTGACAGCAAAGTTCAAGCTAATGGCCGGCTGCCGCGTAGTGACGATTAAGGCTCGGGGGATATGGTTGCTGTGGCTTGTGTGATCTGTGCCAGCTCTTTAAACTGATGGCGACTTGATTGCCCACCTGTGTCCGGAGTTCGAAAGGATGCAGTGGTGGTGGCAGATGCCATCAGCTGGAGAAGGGCTGGGCGCCGCGTCGTGCCAATGGGGTGTTTTGCGAGCCCCGTCCCTGTCATCCTGCAGCCGTCAGCGGCGTTGCGGTGGCCGTGGCGAGCGGCCGGCTGGCCGGGCGGATTTGCAGCATCCTAAGCCCGGGAGTGGGCTGGGCGGCCTTTGCTTTCCCGTGATGCCCTTGTTTTGCAGGAAACTGCGGCACCAGGGCTGGGGGCCCTGGGCTCTCCTCTGGGGTGGGCTGGTGCTGGACCCGGACAAGGGGGGAGCACCTCGTGTAGAGTTTTAAGAAAACACTGCTGCTCGCCTGGTGCTGTCTGTAAGAGTGCGAGTGAGGAGGAGGTGTTAAAAAATAAAAATAAAATAAAAAAGATGGTGAAATAGCTCTTAAAATGTCTGTAGGGAATGCTAAGAGTGATGAATGTGGGTGCATTCCTGTGCGCTCTTGGCAGGAAGCATAAGCAGCAAAACGTGGAAAAGTCCTGGTAGTCTGCATGGGGCTGTCCCTCCGGGTCTCTCTATTCCCTGGTGAGATGCTCTAAAATGGGCTGGGTATTTGTCCAAGTGACCAGGAATTGGCCAGATGGGCAGCAATGCTGCTTTTCCCAGCTTAGCTGGATATCTC
The DNA here is from genome assembly GCF_000737465.1 of Haliaeetus leucocephalus. NCBI lineage: Eukaryota > Metazoa > Chordata > Aves > Accipitriformes > Accipitridae > Haliaeetus > Haliaeetus leucocephalus. The sequence continues at coordinate 2,699,410 of NW_010972992.1, read as the reverse complement.
TGGGCATTTCTCTCCCCATTTTCCCTGCTGGGGCAGGGGAATTCCTTGCATCCCCTGGGCTGCATCTGGCCAGAAACGTCCCTGCTGCTGGGGCAGGTATAATGTGGGCAGCAAAAAAGAGAAAATATTGCCCGAGTCCTGACCTGTTGGTTGTCTGACTCCACGTGGAGTTCTGTGTTGCTGGTGGGTTGAGCCCTTGCGTAACGAGGGCTCCGCGCAAGGTTACTGCCGCTGCGGGAATGAGCTTGTGGGGATGTGCTGCAGTCGCTAATTAGCAGGGAGGGTGGTTAATGAGAAGGCTGGCTGGGCGTAAGCATGAAGATGAAGGTAGCTGTCCCCTGGAGCTGGGGCCGGGCAGGGAGGTGAAGCACAGCCTGGTTCAGTGTTACCCCTGTCTCCGATCATCTCACCCGACCCGGGGCCAGGGCCAAACCCCCTGGGACTTCCAGCCCCACCTCCAGAAGGCATAAAGCTCTCTGGAAATGTCCATGCATGAGCAACTGATCTCTGGTGTGTTGAGGATTGCTGCTGAAAGGAGCCAGGGGAACTCGTGGCCGTGACTTGGGAAGAGGTGGGCGCTGAACCGCCACCAGCCCTGGGAGCAGCTTGGGAAGGGGGAGAGCTGTGGCTCTGGTCATCCGATGTAAGCTAATGTGCAGTGAGCTCTAGGCTCTTTGGATGTTGGGAGAATAGATTTTTTTTTTTTTCCTCCAAAAAAAAAAATTTTTCTAGAAAATTAGTCTCATATTTTTGGACTGGCGCTGGAGTTGCACACTAGCTTTCGGAGGCAGGCTCCAAGGGGATGCGTCGCGAGCTGTGCGTCATGCTCCAACTCCTCCTCGGGAGCGAGGAAGCCTTGGAGCAGAGTGTGAGCGAGCTCATCCCGTGCCCTGTGACTGTGTCAGAGTTTGACCTGTTCCCCGAACTGCAGACTCATCTCTCGTGAACCCGTGACAAAGGTATCGCTGCTGGAGCATGAGCGGGAAGGTGATGTCATGAAATGGGAAAAATCCAAAGGTCGCGGAGGGCAGAGGAGCGTGGGTGCTGCCCTGGGCAGCGATGGGTGTCGTGCTTCCTCGTGAGTCACCCTGACGGGGTTGGCGTTTCACCAAGAGTACCGAGATGTGGAGCGTGATCCGGGGCTGACTCCATCGGGGGGTCTGCGTCCCCGCGGTGGGACCATTGTTGCGGAGGACTGGTGTCTCCCACAGAGGAGAAGGTGCTCTCTGCTGCCGGCCCACCTGCGTGACCGTGCCAAAAGCTTTTGGGGCACGGCCAGTGTGTTGGCGTGCGGTGCTCGAGAAAGGGTTTATCCCGAGCGCTCCCATGCCGTATTAACAGTCGAAAGCATCCTAAGAGAAGTTGCAAAGTGTCCCTTGGCTCCGGCAGCCTGCAGGGAGCCGGTGAGAGGTGCGAGAAGCCCGGCCGAGCGCGGAGGAGGTGCTGGTGCCCCCCGGCTTTGCAGCTGCGCCGGTGGAGTTTAATGATTCGGAGATCCTGATGTAAATCATTGCCAGCGCAGGGCTGCAGGAATGCGTGGGACGGGGATGAAGGTGGGTCTGGCTGCAGGGAAGACCCCATGCTGTGGGTGGAGGGAAGGGGACGTGGGCAGGCGGGGGCCAGAGTGGGGCTGGAGCGCTTGGCTAGCACTCGCCCCCCTGATGGAGGGGTTTGGTTGCCAACAGGAGCCACAGCTCCGTGGTGCTGGTGAGCTGGGGGAGAAGAAGAGAACGGGCTCGCCTGACATGGTGTAAGGATGGTGAGTAAGGGTCAGGCGCTCGGGGCTTTGCACCGTAGGAGAGCGCAGTGGAGCGGTTACGGTAAACAGGGAAATCATGGCAGAAAAATCCTTTGAGGATTATTAAACTGGTACAGCCATGGAGCAGGGAATTCCCCCGTTGCTGGACCTGGGAGTACGGCGCTGTACGTGTGCTGCTCCAACCAGTCCGCTCAGGACAGCCACAGAAGATGCCACCTTGGAGATACTGGCCACAGTGAGATTTTGGGAGCGAGTCGGTGGTTGGTTTGAGGCTTCCTTGAACCCTCAAGTTGCGGCACCCTTTTGCCGTGCTGAGCGGTGGCCATCTCGCAGGGGCCGTCCCTGCTGCTCCAGACAGCGCCAGGAATGCTGGATGTGAGACAGAGATAGCAGCAGCTCTCTTCTCTAGCCGTTGACGTCAGGACACCAGGGTTATTGCTAAAGCAGCGATAGGAGTGCGCTCTGGGAAGCCAAAAGAAGAGCTAATTCAATGGAGAGACAGACTTGTATGTCAAGTCTCCTGCTTTAATCTGATTGCCAGGGCTGCAGGGTAGCACAGCGAGGGATCTGTGTAAAACTTTCAGGCATAGAGATGATGTAGCAGCTGAAATCCCACTCGCTTCCAGGGGTGAGGTGCCTAAGGGAAGCCAGAAAGGTCAGGAACAGGCACGGGGGTTTAGACACCATGGGTAAATGTTACCAGCCCTGCATGTTTTCTGTGGCCACCGTGTGTGCGGTGCAATTTTTCTGCCCCAAAGCCATCACAGCAGTTTGCAAGGGAGATCTCGGCTGGCTGATGTCCGATTGTGAAGTGCCTTCCCAAATAGCATAGGGATGGGAGCTCATCTGGATAAATAGGTAAGGACAAAACCCCACAGCTGCCCATGCAGCAAAGTTTGGAAGACCGCAAATGAGAAGCAGGGGTGCTGATAAATCAGAGCCTCAGTGGTCCTCACCGCAGGTTCGGGCATCACTGGCGCGGCTGGGAGCGGGGCCTGATGCAGCAGAGGGTGGACGAAGGGGAATGACGTACAGTGCAGTTTGCCTTGTGCGTGGCTTTATGGGCTCACGCAGCGTGGCGAGTGTGTGACAAGTTTGCATTGCAGGAGCTCTCCGGAGCAGAGGGGGCTGTTTGGGAAGCGTGGGATGTAGACGGTGCTCTACATAGGCATCGCTTGCCCCAGCGCGCTCAGGGGCAGGCAGGGAGCAAAGACTTTGTGTAGGAGGGCAGAGGCCGCTGCTGGGACCCGCAGTCTCAGGTTCAGAAGCGCTCGGGTAGGACGTGCTGCCGAGCTGTGATGGCTCTCGGGATGTCGGTGAGGACCTTTTGGGTGTAGCGTTTGCTGCAACCTCGGCAGCTGCTTGCTAGGACCGAATTAAAACTGGGGGCAGGTTAGCGGGGCAGGGGATGCCTTCCCAGAGGGGCAGATGGTGCTGGCTCTGCCAGCGGGGCTGTGCACGACGGGCTTGCCCCTGCCTGCCTGCCTGCCAGCAGCTTCCGTAGGGTAGGGCTCGGCAGCTTGTGTTTGCCCAATAACCCTGGACAGACCGCGGGAGCGAAGACTTTGCCCTGCCCGGATCCATGCGAATGCCGACAACCCCGATGCGGGGCTGGAGCTGGGACATCTCTCGGCGAGCCTCCGAAGCGGTGCTGGGGCACAGGCGGTGAGCGGGCTGCGAGGGCTAAGTTGCTCTGCAGCTTTCTCCTCTCCTCTCCGGGCTTGCGTGCGTGTCTTTTCCTGTAAGCGGCTGGAGCTGGTCTGTTTTCTGGGAATGCTGGTTTATTCTGGCCCTTGACCCTGTGAACTAGGCTTGAGCTCGAGCTAAACAAGCAAACGTGAAGCTTGGGACCATCGAACAGGATGGCCGCGCTGAAGGGTGAGGGCGTGTATGGAGACAGCACGCAGCAGCAGCGTACCCAAGGGCGATTTCTAGCACAAACAAGCGTCAAGAAGTCGGGGAGGAAAGGAGAAAACCCTGGCACGTTTGCGCAGCTGCATGCTGGTTTTGGCACATGCGTAAAACTGGGAGGCTGCAAAGGAGGCTGCTGCAAGGCTCGTTCGGGTGGAGATGGGGGAGCTTTGTTGCAGGGGTTGGAGTTACTCACCCGCGGTTTGCAGGAAGGAGTTGCACTTGCAGTTGCCATCTTCGCGAGCCGAGGTCAGGGAGGCGAGCATCCAGGAGATGCAGTTCCACATGTTTATTTTTGGAAAGCGAGCGCATCTGGTCCTGGCGACTCAAAAACGCAGACGTTCGAGGCGACGGCAGAGGAGGAGTTCCCATCTGTGGGCTGGCTGGTCGGGAACGGTGGTGCTCGGACGGACCCGAGCCCACTGCGGTCAGCAGGACACAGCCAGGGGACTCGCCGCCAGCGTGTGTTACTCTGGGGTGGGCGAACGCTGGCCAGAAGCGAGACGGGCTGTACCGAAGGCTCGCTTTCGCAGCAGCCCTTGCCCCGGCAGCGGTTGGGGGAAGGCACAGGGTTGGCTTGGCTGGGAGAGCAGCAGTTTTGCTTTCTCTTCTCTGGGCAGGGAGGCATTGCAGTGCAGGCAGCCCTGCTCCGTCTCGGACAGAGGAAAAAAGAGAAGTTGCACAGCTAGAGGTTTGTTTCTGAGTGGTTTCTGGTTAGTTTGCATCGTCAGCGGCTGTTTGCCTAAGGCAGCACAGCTCCATAAAGCAGGGAGTATTTGTATAAGCAGTGAACTTTTTTTGGGTGGCATTTTTGCTGGTGCTGTGAAGAGGTCAGTTATCCTGCTCCTAGGGATGGTTAATGTAAGTCCTTAGCAAATGTTAGTAATTCAGTTCTTTCCTAAGGTTGGTGGATATTATGGCTGAGGAAGTAGCAAAGGGTCACGATGAGAACGGCCAGCAACGATCCTGCTGCCAACTGCCGTGTTGTGTCCTGACGCGCGGGGGAATTAGATTTCCAGCATGAGTTGGATAAAACGATGATATCGCGGCCAGCGAAATGGTATCTGCGTAGCCTTTGCCTCCCGCCGTGCCCTAACCATCACTTTCCATCTCTTCCCAGAGCTCGCTGCCTGCTGTGGGAGGGGACCGCACGCATGGTAGCAGGCCTGTACCCGTCCCGACCCAAGCCATGCTGTAAGGTGAGGGCAGCCCGGCCAGCCAGCCAGCAGCGGGAGCGATGGCCCAGTCTCGGGCCAACGGCTCGCACTACGCCCTGACGGCGATAGGGCTGGGGATGCTCGTCCTCGGCATCATCATGGCCGTCTGGAACCTCGTCCCTGGCTTCGGCCCCGCCGACAAACCCGCCACCCACGCCGGGAACAGCAGCAAGCCCGACCGCGGCACCGGAGGCATTTTGAAGAGCAAGACCTTCTCGGTGGCGTACGTGTTGGTAGGGGCAGGCGTGCTGCTGCTCCTGCTCTCCATCTGCTTGAATATCCGGGACAAGAAGAGGCAAAACGAAGATATTGTTCATGTGCAGCACCAAGCATCTGTGGAGCCCTCGCACCAGGAGGACAGGTGAGCCTTTTGGGGGAGAAAGAGAGCGGGAAGGAGCATAGGAACGAAACTGAGGGCTGTTTACCCTTCTTCAGCGAGATCAGGAGCAAGAAGAGTCAGGCTGATAGCAGCATGTGCTATAAAATAAAGGCAAGTGTGTCGCGGGGTTTAGGGTTTGAATACGTTCCCAGATCAGGAAGGAACGACTCCAGCTGTATTTATGGTGCTGTAGGTGAAAGGGAGCATTGTTTGTGTGTAAACCGGGGTCGAGATGGAGCCGTGGCCCAGCCAGCGCTGCCGGACGTGTCACTCCTGGCTTCGTCAGCCTGCGGTCAGCGTGCTGCGAGGGAACGCCGGGGGTGGTGGTTAATGGTTAACGCAGAATAGCGGGCTCGCTGCTGCGAGCCAGGCAAGGAAGGGGCTGCAGAGGGAGAGGAGCAGGAGATGTAGGACGTGCTGTCTGGCTGGGTGCAGCCAGAGGTGGCAAGCAGCCTTTCAGCTGCAGCTGCGGCAGCAAATGGAGTTTAGACCCGGTGAAATTTTGCAGGGCTCTCCTGTTCGCTCGGGGAACTCGCAACGAGCGGAGCAAAGGCTGCTGCCGCAGCAGGCACGGTCTGAACAAACACAGGGCCCGGGAGAAGTCCCCGGCCGTCTCAGCAGCCTGGGGAATCGGCACGGTGCCCGGTGCGGGCTGTGCCTGTGCAGAGAGGCGCGGGGCATTGGGACACCCTGGGGTGTGAGGTGACAGGAGGAGATGATGGCTCTGCTGGCTGCTGCCTAGGGAATGCTGCGGGGGAGAGCTGCCATCGGTGACTGCAGAGAATTACTCTCTGTGCAGATCCACCCAGAAAACTGTTTTTCCTTATTAGATTGTAAAGGTAACTTCATAATGCAGAAGCAGTGCCAAGTACATGTGCGCAGGTACCTGTGGTATAGATGGTAACGTATTGCAGAGCCGAATCTTTGCAGAAACGCTCAAGGTAGATAGCCAACCCAAAAGACCTCCAAATGGCAAAGACAGAGGGGTGATGCCCCTTCCAAATGTGTTCTGATTGATCGTCGAGAGGGGGGGAGAGAAATCAGCATTCTGCTGGGGGAAGAAATCACTGCTGCGCAATAGAAAAAGAGGTTTTGTGGGCAGAGAAAGCAATGACCAAAGATGGACCTGTGTCACAAGGATATGTGACATGTGTCATATGGACATATGTCACAAGTCTGAATATAGGTGGGGTTGTGATCTGTTCTGTCAAACAAAAAGGAACTGGTACATAATGTAGAAGGGCAAATAATTTGTTAAGGTTTTGAGGCAGGGGGTGGTTTTATTCTCTCTTCTCCATCCCCTACCCACAGTGAAGCTGAAATGATGTGCTACTGACAGCCTGATTTTTTTTTTTTTTTTCCCTCCAGTCAAGAAGAGGACGAAGACGTGTCTTCCCAGTACTATGTGCCCAGCTACGAGGAGGTGATGAACATGGGCTACTCTGAGCCCAGAGACTCAGACAGGAGCAACAGGATCAGTGTCTCCCTGCCCTCCTACGAGTCACTGACAGGGCTCGACGAAAGCACCCAGCCGCCGGGAGCCACCGGCGCAGAGCCCGGCACGGAGCGGCAGCCCAGCCGGCACAGCTCGCGCCTGAGCAAGCGGCTGAAGCCACTGAAGGTCCGGAGGATCAAGTCAGAGAAGCTGCACTTGAAGGACATCAGGCTAAACCTTGCGCAGGGGAACAGCACAGCTCCTATCACGATAGAGCCGCTGACCCCTCCACCCAAGTACGAGGAGATCCAGGAGAAAGTGCCAGAGAGCCAGCAAATGACTTAAAAAAAAAAAAAAAAAAAAAAAAAAAAAAGAAATTTT
>NW_010972992.1:2662759-2692318 GCF_000737465.1 Haliaeetus leucocephalus | reverse complement strand
AAAGAATTAAAAAAAAAAAAAAAAAAAAAAAAAAAAAAAAGGAATCTGTGATGCTGCTGAGGGTTTGTTTTTTGGGGTATTTTTGTTTTGTTTTGTTTTCTTTTAAAATAACCACACTAAGTGGGGCTCGGTCTGTGGGTTCAGAAGCGGTCAGGGCTCCCTGGAAGCTGCCATGCAGAGGACACAATGGGTGCGTAGTGCTGCGGCATGGGGACGGGACAAGCTTTTCCCGGGACGGGGCTTTACAAAAGACTAGGGGGAAAGAAACCTGAATGCCAATAGCTCTGCTGCTCTGAAGTAAATGAAGGCTGGAAGTACCAAAAGCGTAATTTGTGGTGTTTTGCATAAGGACCACCAATGCATCTTCTTACCCCCTCTCCCCTTTGCTGCCAGCAAGACTCTTCCAAGCCACCAAACTGATATTGAACAAGGATTTTCCAAGTGGAAAAGGGAAATGTTCCTTGTTTTTTCAGTGCCTTTTCTTTGAGTAAGGGAAACCGCGTTGCCAGAGTAGCGCTGCGGCTTTCCCTCGGCTCCTGGCTGGGGCTGGGATGGTGGCCCAGGGCCAGCCCCGACTCCTGCCAAGGTCTGTGCTTGCTGGTGGGAAGCGGGCCGAAACAGACCCCGTGGTCCTCAGGGAGAGGATGGATTTCTTGCCTCGGTTGCCTTCGCCTGTTGTGTTTTGTGCTCCGATGAGAAGGGACGGTCCGTTTGAGGCAAGTGGATAAATCCAGGGGGTTGGGAGCTGAGTGCGCTGCTGCCAGGAGGTGTGCAGGGTGAAACGACGGCTGAGCATGCTGTGCGAGCAGTTCTAAATAAATATTTTGTACATTGTGTTTGTGTGTGTGTGTGCACTCGTGCGTAGTTGGCCCTTCCCAAGGTTTGCAAGGCGAAGCGCCCTGAAATCAGTCGGCTGTTTTAGGGCAGATGCTGCTCCACGGGCATCCCGGCCATGCGCCGCCTCCCGGGCTTCCAGCAAAGCCATCGATGACAAAGCCGTCAGCATATTCAGCCACGGGCTCCCTCGGATGGTTGGATTTTGGAAGGTGTGGGTAGAGAGGAGAATCTCCTATGAATCTGTAGCAGATGTCAGCATGGCCAGTCTGCTCTCTGCCTCTGGGCTGCCGGTACAGATGTGGCTTTGTTGGTATGATGCTGATACTGATGTAGTTATGGACTGTTCAGTAGAGGTTGACTTGGCACTGTGGTTGATATAAGGTGTGAGAGGAGCGCAAGTGACCGAAATGAAGGCAAAGAAGAGATGCTGGTCCAAATCCATACAACAGTTTCTCTTGTTAGTTATTATTTCATATTGCAGCTCTTAATTTTTGTTGTAGCACAGGAATTTCACTTTGCCATGCCCCAAGGCACGATCTCAGATGGGCAAAACATTGTGAAATAAGGGACTCCCTTATAGAAGAGAAGGAAGAAAATAGTAGAAGAATATACCCCAGATTGAGGGATTTGGGGCGGGGGTTCCCATGTGGTTCTCATTGTTGTTGAGGGATTAGAAAGGTGGTGCAGCTCCTTGGAAGTTGTCTCCCAGACGTGTGTCCCACTAAGAGCCTGCCTGCAGCGGGAGGCAAGGCATGAAGTCCTCTCTCCCTGGTGAAGAAACACAACCCTAACTGTTGTCTTAGAAAATCTGTGTTAATAAATTGAAGCTTCTTGTCTGAGCAGTTGGGAGTTGAAGTTCCATTGAGCTGCTTTGCCAGAAAGTCGCATTTAATGGCAAAAGCAGTGCCTTTCCCAATATCTCACGTAGGAAAAGAGCTGCAAAAATGACATTAAGTGCAGTGGCTGCAGTGAAACGGGCCGTGACTAATGTGGCAATTATGCCAAAAATGCCTGAATGGCTAACGAGCATCTCCAGCTACTTGCGTACTCATCCTTTGAGAGTATTTGGAAAGCAGAGGGAGATGTGGGATGCTGAGATGTGCGAGTACTCCCAAAGCTGTGACCATCGCTGTCCTAGGGTGGCTTGTCCCCATGGCACTGTAACATACAGCAAGGGAATAGTTATTTGTGAAGGCGAGCGTGATGGAGAAGAAAAGGGAGAGAGCACAGCAGTCTCCTCCACGCGCGTCCTGCAGCAGACGCACCTAACCCTGACCTCAGGCTGTTGTGCCTGGGTAAGACACGCTGGTAGGTGAGAAATGAGGATGTGTTTCCCCACGCAGTGTTTAAGACTGCATGTGTATCCCAGCGTCTCTGGAAGGTAACTCGCGTTCAGCAGCAACTCGTGAGATGTGCGGAGGAGGTATTAACGTGACCGAGGAAGCCTGGTGGTCGTTGGTTTTAAAAAACGTCGCCGCAGTGCTGGATTGGGGCTGGAAAACCTCGGCCACCGTGTTCCAGTGTAAAGCCCTTGCAAGGAAAGGAAGGGACAGAAACGCTGGCAGTGGGGGCCAGCACTGGGGCCCGTGCTGAAGGACTGTGTTCTGGTTTGCGGAGGAGCGCTCCTTTGCCAAATCTGATGCTTCTGCCTCAAAATTAAGCGTGATAAAATCTTGCAGGACTTGCTAGCTGTTCTCTTGTAAGAACCTGCAGGGTTGTTTGCAGGTGCCCGGTGAGCCGGGGGTGCCGAATGGCCACGGCGCAGCTGACCGTACCCCCGGTCAACAGAGCAGCCCCTTTGTTCGGGGTTGGTGTCGGGGTCCTGCCAAGCATCGGAGCAGCCCTGGGAATAGCAGGAAACCTTTGTCCGCAGGATATTTGGAGATGGGCAATTTATTTTCTGGGGGAAGCACTGTGGTTTCGTGTACGTGCATCTGGACGGATTTGCTGTTGACTTGCAGCCCGACGGGGCAATAGCCGCTCTCACAGCACGATGCCTGCTCCTGCTGTCTGCGTGCTTGCGAGTTTGGCCGAAGGGTGAATTTGTGCTCCGCTTCCTGCGTGTTTTGGCCGGATGATGTGGGAATTTCTCACCCACAGGAGCGGGACAGGGCCAAAAGGCGATCTTGGGGTTTGCTGTTAACAAAAATGCAAGGTTTAGGCTCATTTCCAGCAGGCCTGGGCTGCTTATCAGATGGATGATAGTCACGTTGTGGATGGCCCAACACGGGTTGAGGGAAACGCTGTCATTTGGGGCAATATAGGGCTGCCGCGCTTCCCTCCTTCCCAAAACCCATGGGGGGGGGGGGGCACGTGTGCTTGAGATGTGCCCAGCTCGCCCACCTACCCACATCCAATCAGTGAATTGTGCCGCAATCACGCTTGAAAGACACGCTAACGAAATTCGGAAAGCAGTGTGGGAAAGGCATGGGAATTAGCAGAGTGCCATGGTGGGAGCCCGTGATAATTAGGGGCTGTCATTTGGGGTGCCATTTGCCAGCGGCGAAGGGGAGACAGGTTTGGATGGCAGCGGGGTGGGAGGTCGGGGTCGGGTGCTTGGATGGGGGGAAAAGAGGCTCCAGTGTTGCTGGCAGAGGTGAGGCCAAACCGGAGGCTGCTGGGGGGTTGTTGGTGGCAGGTGTGTTATTTTCCCTTTTTTTGCTGAAAAAGGGTGTGTGACAGCCCACGTCAACGAAGTGTGCCAATGGGTGACAGCGTCCCCATCACCAGGTGGCAATGTTTATCCACTTGCCTGAGGTTGCAAGACCTGTTTGTGCTCGCGTGCAGGGTATTAAATAAAATATAAGTAATAAAGGTGAAAAAGTGTTCACCGGCAGCTTGCGTGGTCCCCTGTGAGTTTTTTGGTACGTGGGGAAATGTCCCTGCCTGTCACCAGCTGGCAAGGAGAGCTGTGGCTGGGTGCGGAGCTGTGTTGTGCTGCTGGGCCAGTTGCCTGGAAAAAGGAGAAGGAAAAAAAAAAAAAAAACCCAAACAAAACAAATAGAAAAACGCACCCAGGAGGGCGGGCAGGCTCCGGCACGGCCGGGGTTTCCAAGGCTACTGCCAGGCTGCGGCCGCACCACCAGCCAGGGCAGAGCCACATTTGGGTTGATTTTGTACAATTTCTAACACATGAGTTGGTCGAGGAGTTCTTGGCTCAGTTGTGTGTGTTGGATGGGGGATTGCTAAATGAGTAGTTGTGTTGTTTTGTTGGGTTTTTTTAACACAAGCCTTGCAGGTGAAGGGGGCGGATGATGCGAGCCTTTTTGAAGAGTTCGGAGGGGTGTTTTCAGCTGAAACGGCACACCACGACAATAGGCAGGCACGAAGCATCCGACATCGTCCTGCAGGTAGGGGCGAGGAAGCCGATCGTCGTAAAAACGGATGGTGGTTTGGATGGAGTAGGATGCACGGGGATCCTCCGTGCAAAGCATAGGGCTTGCTTGTGTTGAGACGTACAGCAAGGAGAGGGGGGCTTGGCAAATCAGTAACAAAACCTGAGCTGCTTTCCAGCAGGTTTCCCTGCTTGCTTGTTGATTGCCTGCTGCCAGTCCGCAGGTGTAGCTGATCATCACGCAGCCCTTGAATTTGCTGCCTCGGACAACAGCTTCATCCTACAGGACTTCAACTCCCCCCACGGCACCTTCGTCAATGGCTGCCAGGTCCAAAACGCGGCCGTCAGAGTGAGTCCGGGGGATATCCTGCACTTTGGGGGAGCATCCTTCGAGCTGGTGGTGGATGGGGCTGCCCAGGTAAGGTTGGGGTGCTGGTGCCCAGGTAAGGTTGGGGTGCTGGTGCCCAGGGAAGATCCTGGGAGCAGGAGCAGGCTCCCAGGCTCATCTGGGTGATCCTTGGGCAGTCGGTAAGGAAAAGCGCAGGATGTGAGCGAAGGTCTGGAAAATGTCCTTTTTCTCTCTTTGCTTTTTACATTTCCTCAAAAGCTACTTACTAACAGAGAAGTTGGGGTTTGGATCAAACCTAGAGCAAGCTCAAAGGTGCAGCCCTGACCGGTGCTTTGCTTGGCAGTGGTGTGTGTAGCTGGAGATACCGAGGGGTTCTGCATGGCCAGGGCATTGCAGCTGCCTTTGGAGTGCGAGAGAAAGCCAAAGCAGCTGGAAACTGGGGAAGAAGGTGGTTGAACGTAGTGGTAGTCTCCTGTCTCCAGGAAAAGAACTGTTTAGGGATGTCTGTGGAGGTTGTTGAGCCTTTGGGTTATAAAACACTTAAGGATCGATAAGTTCCAGTATTATTTTGGCTCTTGGGGAATCCAAGAAAATAAATACTGAGACACGAGACCCAAAGAACTCTGTGTGTGTCACGTGCCTGGTAGCAGGAGTCACAGAACCTGGTTTAGCAATGCCCATGTATGAATAAAACTGAATTGCAGTCAGCCAGTTTGTGCACCCAGACACTGGGTTTGGAGGTATTTGGCAAGAACCCCGGTGCAGCAAGCTGACCTGCTGGATCCAAAGGCATCCCGAAAGTGTTGCCCAAGAGAAATTTAAAAAATGCTCAGCTGCGTGATGAAGCCAGAGCAGCTGGGGTGCCAGTGCTGGTTAGGTAAAGCTAGTTCCTGCTGGAGCAGTGAGCTTTTTAATTTCCAAAAGCGTATGTGTAGGATGCATCCAGAAAAGCAGTTTTTCACCGTGACGCAGAGGAAGCCCTGCGGGCGCTTCTTCATGGCTCTAGGCTCTGTGATCCTCCTTTGGTGGAATAGCTTTGAAGCATGACCCTGCTGACTGCAGAGAGTAAATCACCTCTGCGTTGTGCCCTGTGAAGTGTTTGTGGTGTCTAATATAGGGAGGTCTCTCTCATTTTCAGTAGTATTAAAGGAACATGTTGTAAAGAGGAGCAACACCCAGCTAGGAGTCACATCCCTGCAGCGCTTCGGGGCACGGGCCCCGAAACGGACGGCGTAATGCTATGGTGGAATCCAGCCGCGAGCAAGCACCCAGGGTAGCATCATTAGCAAAAGTGACAAGGCCTAGGTGTGCTCTGGGAGAAGACAAGGTGCTGGAGTAGTGGGGAGCATGTGCTGGGGTCTTTGGCTCTGTTGCAGAAAGATGCCAGGATAACAGCCGGCTGTTGGACGTCTGCAGCCCGGCTGGGTCCGAAGCCACGTTGGCAGATGTTTAGTTCAGTCCTTGTAATTGAGGGCTACACGTAAGGTGACGTACGAGACCTTAATGGTGGCTTGTCTCTACCTTACCGGAAAGCTCTGCTCATAAGGAGAATAGCAGATAGTGTCCCAATTACATGTCTGACAGGCCCCACGTAAGGTCCGATAAATGCGATGGCAAGCCAGGAATGCAGTGAGAGGCTTTGGTTCAGTGTGGTGACAGGGTAGGACTGCTTTTGCGTGAGCCAGGAGAGGCATGAATTCTGCACAGTGTGCAGAATTAGGGTGGTCAAAACTAGAGAGAGAGGGAAGAGCTCGCAAAGCAGGAAGCCCCCAAAATTTCTTTCCATTCCAGCAAAATATTTGGGCTTCCCGACTGAAATCTGATAACTTGGGCAATGGAAATGGGAAAGGACTGAAACGCTGCATCCGCTCAGATCTGTGCCTGGGTTTTGCACGACATAACGCACGTGCATTGGGGGCTAAAAACCTTCCTACGCTCTTGCCGATGTGGTCTTTTTCCACCGCAGATGTCCTATCCCCCCGTGAAGCGTCGCACAGCGTGGACCGGGCCGCCGCAGCTGGTTGCGGAGTCCAAACCCTCAGCTCCTCCATCTCCTCCCCACCTCCCCTTGCTGCAGTGGCAGCAGCCCCCCAGCTCTCCCGGCAGCTGGGCTCCCGGAGCAGCCGGCCGCGTGCCCCATCCGCCGCTGCGGAAGCGACCCGTGAGTGCCAGGGCTAGGAGCGTGGCCACCGCCGTCTCGCCGGACGCTTTCAGAGGGACCTCCGCGGGGAGGCCAGGTACTCCTCGATGCCGACCCGACCTGGTGGTTCGTAGCCTGGCGTCCTCTCTGAGCAACTTAGCGTTGAGTGGAGTCGATCCGAGGAGAGGCAGTTCGATACGAGCTAAGGGACGAGCGTTGCCAGCAACTGGCTGCGAGTCCTGGTCCGGTGGAGCTAATGGGAGACCGTGTGTTGTCCTCGGTGGCATTTGGGTCAATAAAGAAACGGGCTGTGACGTACAAAGGGGAATGCACTTGCCCTTGTAGCTGAGAGGGGTGTTTTCTCTTCGTTTTTCCTTGTGTGTGGTGGGGAAGGGCGATGACTAACTTTATCTGCACCGGTGACACAGGCACCTATTCCCATCTGCTGTTTGAAGGGATGTTTTTTTCCTCCTTTGAAGCACGGTTACCGGCTGCCTTGAGTGCCGGAACTTTAAACTAGGTTTGTAGCTGATACGCTTCTGAAAATACAGTGTGCGATAGCAGTGGAGCAGAGGCAGGGGTTTGGGAGAATAACACAGCGGGAGAACGAGACCCTTGCCATGAATATAACTTGTTATGGCCTGATACACGATCGGGTTGTTTTCCCAGTCTGGGGTTGGGTTGTTTGAGGAGTTGTAAGTCAATAGTGAAGTGCCAAAGTTCAGCTGGTGCTCCAGAGCAGAGGCAGTAGCGTGCAGTCCCAGCAGCATCGCATAAAGACATGTGGACGGGCACAATTTGAAATTGCAGGGAAGGTAAAGGGAGGGAAGCACACACTCCAGGTTAGCACGTACTCATCTGATTTTGGGGAAATAGAGCCAAAAGGATCCGCACGCACTAATCGCAGCGAGCACTGCTATTTGCATGTGGGAAGCCAGAGAAGCATAGATTCTTTCTGTGGGGCTGGGCAATGCTGAAAAATCAGAGGAGCCTGTCTCTGCTGTGCCTCTGCTGCCTTCGAGGCTCTCTTGGTTCCCAGAGGTGTATTAGCTCTCTCTGTTGTGCAGACTGTTTGCACCGGTAAGCGTCTTTTTAGTGCCAAATCGTGGGTTTCTTTTCCGGTTGCGAACCGAGCTTGTGGACTGTAAAGTAGCCGCTGCCTTAGCGTAGTTTGGAGACAAGCGAGAGGGATGCCGCAGGAAGGGTTACCGCTGCCTGCAAGCGGTTCTCGTGCTGACATTTGCCGCTGTCGCGTTTGCTTTCTTCCAGTCTCGACCGGCATCTCGGGCGACGGTGCGAGGGCAGCCCCTTCCCCGGGGACTCACGACACGGATTTCCTCCCGCAGGAGAAGGTGATGCTGGGGGAAGGCGTGAGGAACGTCATCCCCGTCCCACTCCTGGGCAGAGCGGGCAAATCCTGCCAGACGGTTGGGTGCGTGACCGCGCGTCCCAGCAGGCTGGGGGGGCTGTCACCAAAGGGGTCTGCTCCCGGGGACGGGGATGGCTGGGGGCACGGTGGGACGTGGGAAGTCGGGGGGAGCGCGTCCACGCAGTCGATGGCCCCGGGTTGGTACCCCCTGGAGCGGGCAGCCCGGCATCTCCGTAGCTGGAGAGTGACTGATGGCACCCATATATCTGCCCGCAGGGTGAAAAGCTTCTATGTCTGGAGAAGGAAATCGGTCGCCTCTCTGGTTTGGAAACAGAATCAAAGCAGAAAGACGCAGCCATAAGAGATCTGCAGGATGAGATTGCAGCGATGGCAAAGACCCTGGCTCGGGCAGCGGCGAGGAATGAGGTAGAGCTGACCCAGAAGCTGCTCACCTTTGACCGAGAGCTTGGAGCCAAAACGGAGGAGATCAAAGCCTTGAGGGAACAGGTACCGGCTGCTTCACCAGCCACCGAGCAGGGAAAATATCTCCCTGATACAGATGTATTTTTAGTGTAACACGCAGGTTTTAGGAGGAGCAGGCCACGCGTCTGAAACCAAGGGAAACAAGGGACAGGGCGGTGTTTTCTTCCAGTTGTTTTGGTTTGCACATTTTCCTTACTTTCCAGGGAAGTTTCCCCTGAAGACGCTGGTAAATAAATTTCCCCTGTATGCAGTAGGATCTGTAATGCTGCAGAGGGAAGGAAAAGAGAAGCTTAAGCAGCCTTCGGTCGGGGAGAGGCACACACGACCACCTCGGGCCGGACAGCCGGACCCCTTGCTCCCCCCTCGCCCCAGGAGCGGACTGCGTGGTCGTGTTTGCAGGAGGAATACCCGTCCCAAAGGCAGCGCAGCCCCTTGGCGTCCTGGTGAAAATAGGTGGCTGGGTAGAGAAGAGAGGGCTTGTAGTTGTCTTCCCCAGGGATATGTTATTAGCTTGCACCCCCCTGCTTTACGAGGCCTCAGAAAATGTCTTGGAGAGACAGTGACACGGAGTCATCCTATCTCCAGCATGGGAAAAGGGTCAATCCAAGTTGTTGGTGCAAGGTGAGACACGTAGGTCAGCAGCCGGGCATCTCTGCCGGCCCCTCCGGCCGCATCCTGCCCTCCCATATCGTACTGGTTCTGAGGGAGGTGGTGAAATGCTTTGTGCTCGTCCCGCCCATCTGTCATGGAGAGGAGCTTTTGATAAGCAGGTTCCCGGTGGAGAAAAGGCAGTTTCGTTTTGGGTGCTGTCAGCATCACTGCTGTTCCTGCGCCGAGATGAGACGATGTGCGGCGCCTGTCTTCCCGGCAGCTTTCCTTTCTCTGACAAAAGCCTCCTCCACCGGCGGATTCGCTCTTTTATACCCTCCGGTTAATTGCTTCGTGAAACTGGTCGCTTGAGCTGTGGGAAGCGTGTTTGCGCTTTCTGCGCGGCGATGTGAGCTGAAGTGGATAGCGCAGGCTATTCCCCACTCCTGGTTTCCTGCAGGGACCGTAAAAAGTGTCTTTGCAGCGGAAATGCGAACATGAGTTATTAGCGGCTCTGGATCTGCATTTGTGAGCAATAAATATGTATGCCCTGAGCAGGTGATAAATCGGCAGGCGTTTCTGCCTGCTGCCACGTTAGCAGTGTCACCCAGCCCCAGCCGTGGATTCCCAGCATGGCATGCAGCAGGAGGCAGCGCTTCTCTGTGCATTTTATATTATATAGGAGTCATATATTGTCTAGGATTTCAGCGTGAACGGCCAAAACGAATGTAAGGTGATCCTGTCAGAAGCAGTGACTGCTAAGAGTTAGTCAAAAGTGCCAAAGAGGAACCCCATCAGACCATGACCTTGAAGCGCTAGATTTCCCTCTCCGAAGGGGACTGTAATAGAGTTAGTAAGTGATCTGGCCAGGAACATGGGTGAATCTGTGTTTTGCAGATCAGCCACCTGCAGAAAGGCTCGAGCCAGGTTTTCAGCCATTCCCTCTCCGAAAGAGACCTGGAGATTGGAAGGCTGCGGAAAGAAAGCGAGAAGTTGAAGAGGGACCACGCTTTGGCTGCAGGTATCGTATCCCCGGAGCTCCGTGTAGGGGCACAAAGCAGTTTGGGACCGGCTCTTGATCACGAGCGAGCGTTGGCAAAACCTTCCACGCAACAAACGATTTGTAGCGGCTGGTAGAAATCGTCTGACCTCTGTTTCTGTGTCCTGAAGCTCTGCGGGAGTTGCCGGCAGCGTCTGACGTGACGAGTGCCCCTGGAGTGAGGGACAATGTGGGGACCGAAGGCAGGGAGTGATGGGATGGAGAACTTTGGTAGGGGGAAAAAAGCCTCAAGCACCGATTGCAGGGTGGGATCCGAGCGGCTCGGAAGCGGTGCTGTTTAACGGGCTGCCGTGCACCCCGTGGGGGGAGACCTGCCCCCCACCCAAGCTGCGGCAGGGCTGCGCCTGGCTGCAAAGGGCCACCTCAGACCACAAGCCTTTTCCAATGGCTTTTATCCCTGCCTTCATCGGGCCTGAGGAGCACAGCATGTGCACAAAATACTGGCCTTTGTAATGCATTCAGATTAGCAGAAGTGTTCTGCTCGATTTCATTGCCCCGGATAAGGGAGCAGTATCGGTGCTTCGCAGGGAAAAGAGGCCATAGAGCCATGGATCTGACCTAGCGAGGCAGCAAAACCGCATCCGTAGGAGCCGCTCATCCTCCGGGGAGCATGTGCTGCCAGGTCCTGAGGAACTTTGTTAGCGGTGCTGTCGCAGAGCAACAGCCAGCACGGCGTGCCAAAAGCTGAATCCGCATTCCAAGGCCGACGGTTGCCAAAGAGGGAGGATGGCAGCTCAGCGGCTAGAGGGCTTTTGCAGGGACGTGCTTGGGTAGTCTCTCACCGGAGCTGTTTTTCCCAGGTCTGGTGACCAGCCTGCAAAGGGAGGTGGCTGGCAAGGAGCAGAAAATCCAGCAGCTCAAGGAAGATGTTGACAAAATGAAGAAGGAAAACAGAGAAAAGGACAATCAGCTAGCAGTCGTTTCTGCCAAGGTTAACATCCCTAAGAAGGGGCTCAGTAATTTATGGTCTCGCATACGGCGGGTTAGCGTGGGAAACTAGGATGAGAAGGGTCGTGCTCCTCTCTGTTAAGGAGCGTAGCAGCTGTATTTGTGTGGCTGTTTATCGGGGCGGTTGTAATGCGAGGGTCCCGGCTGCACGCAAAGAGAAGTTGCGGAGCCGTACCGCTGGGACGGGGCTGCGGTGGTGCCTCGGTGCCGTGCGATGCCCACAGAGCCGTGTCGCCTTCCCCGGCTGAATCCCGCTCCTCGTTCTGCATTCAGGTGCTGTGCGCCCTGGATTTCTGCGAGCACAGTAGCTGTTTGTACGCACAAAGCGCTTGTGCCAAGATGCTCCCGAGGAGCCATGGAGACCCCGGCTTCATGTGGCTCCCTGCAGCCCAGCCTGGTTTTTCCCTTAAAGAAAGCAGCCTGTGCAGCAGGTTGCTTCTCTGTATTTGCAGCTCCCTCCTCAACTGGCAGAGCTGCATCATCTGCATAATAAGGATAGAGCAGTGGGTGCTGCGTGTTGGCCGGCTGAATAAGCCCTCTTCCAGGAGATTTCAGTGATTGACCATGATTTTAAAGTAGCAGCAAAGATGTGTGGGGCCCCTGGGGTGCAGGCTGGGGTCACCGCGCCTGCCGGCCTGTACCTGGCCGAGCATCCTCCCTGAGCAGGTCTCTGGAGGTGAATGACGTGCCTTGCTTTGCTGAGTACCAGCCCTTTAACCGAGGATCAGCCCTTTAAACGGTGGAAAGGGGATATGTACGAGCGCTCGAGCCCCGCTTTGTGCGGGAGGGGGACCGGGTGTCCCGGGGAAGCATCCTGCTGGGTGCCTGGTGGCACTCGGTGGTCCACAGTGCTCATGTCGAGGCAGAGAGCACGTCCCAGAGCATCCCTCTGCGGCTTGCCCCATTCCATGGATGCGGGAAGACCTGGAGGGAGGCGGGAGCTGGCGCACACAGGCTCGCGGGACAGGCACCCGGCCGCTCGGGGCAGGCAGAACACGGTCGGTCTCTGAAACACCGATACCCTGGAACGTGGAGCTGCAAAGCACGGTCCGATATAGTGATGGAATGGCTGTTACTGTCATGGTCAGCTTAGTGTGGGTGCTTTGAAGAAGCCTGTGTTTTCCTGCAGCCTTTCGCCCTGTCCCTGTTATACTGTTTCTAAGGGCAGAGGAATTTCCCTCTCTTGGGTACTCCCTGCGGGTGTTTGTCCTTCACTCAGCCAGGCGATGCTTTAATATGAGCGGTTCCAGTTGTGGATGCTCTCATGCTCTCAGTGCCTTGATGGCCCCGTCATGGGCACTCCGGGTGCCCATTAGGTATCTGAGCACTTTAGCTGGGCTGCAGCACTGGAGTATGTGTTGACATTTGCTGCAAAGACGACGCTATCTGCATGCCCTCATGGTTATTTTTCCTTGGTTGCCGTTCATTTTAGTGCTCTAGAATTAAAGAGGAACTGAAGCATGAACTCGGAGAGCGAGAAGTAACTGCGTGCCGAAACGTGAGTCTCAAGTCATTTGGGGTGATGGAGTACACGGGAGAGCAGCGACTGCAGGAATACATCATCAAGAGAATAAATAACGGGGCATTTTAGGAGAGTTGTTTTGAATCCGGCTTCTGTAATGGAAGGCACCTAATGTGCATAATGACCCAGAGAAGCGTAAACTCCTATGAAAATTGTAACACTGCGTTCCAATGCGGGAGAATGCTGTCAGAAATAAGATTGAAATTCCACTAGAAAGCCAATCTAACCACAATAAATATAGGCTAGAAGGAAATTCCCGGGTAAACGAAATGAGATAGATGGGGAAAATGTATTGCTTATTGGTTAAAGTCCTCCACGGACTGGGTGATGCCCAGTGCTTCTGGTGAGACCTCTGCCATCCCGGGACTCTTGCAGCGCATCAGGCAGCTGGAGCGTGACCTGGAGGGGCTGCAGGGGGAAGTCCAGAAGTACTGCGCTGAGCAGGAGAGCATCCGAAAACAGCTGGCCGAGAAAGCCAAGGTAACTGTCAGGCTGTGGGGTATGCGGCGGAGGGCAGGCATGTACCTTGGCTGCCTAGCAGGGGTGTACGGGCAGGGGGTCAAAACCTGCGGAACTCTGCCACGGACCCCGAGGGAAGAAGGTAACTGGTGCAGCGGAGACCGCCCTGTGCGAGCGGTGTGTTAGAAAGTCAAGGGCGGATGATGTCTTGGGGACCAAACCCAGGCAAAAAGCAGCATTAAGGGTCCGATGCTGCCGAGCCAACCCCTGCAAAAGGACGGACTGCTGCCTGTCTCCTGGTATTTCGAAGCTATATTTAGAGTTGTCTGATGCATGGATAGTTGGGGTAGAAGTGCTTACGGCACGATTTTTCGGGTACTGCTTTGATATGCAAATGCTCTCGTGGTTGCAGGCTGAGGAGGAGCTGAAGGAAGGCTGTGCCAGGCGAGCTCTGCAGCTGCAGGAGATGGGGCGCAGGGAATGCCTGCTGAGAGCCGACGTGAGCCGGGCCAAGGAGCAGGTAGGGAGGAGGCAGGGATGAGCGTATCCTGCCTTCTGGGCCGTAGGCGGCACAAGTACGGGTTTTCCCGTGGGGAAGGACATCGTGCTGGAGCGCAGGAAAGGGAACGCAGGAGCCTGAGCGCCAAAGCCTGGCACGGGGCTTAACTTGTCGTCGGGTGCAGCGTAATAGGCTTATCCACAGGATTTGTGTAGGCGTCGTAGAAGGTGCAGCGAGTTTAATAGGATACAGAAACACGCTATGCTCTCTGTAATCATAGTCACGCTGCCCAGGACCTATGCAAAGCCGCCTCCGTGGCTAGGTAATGCTACTCCGGGCAGAGATGGCCCTTTGCAGAACAGCATCATGCTAGATCACCAGGATAAAGCCGTGCTTTGCCCAAGAAGGTCGTGCTCCCCCATTAAGCTGCAAGGCAGCGTTTTGCTAGCGTGAATTTGTTAGGAAGCCCAGTCAACGAGAGGCAGGAAAAGCTATGAGTTGTTTGATCGCAGGTTTGGAAAATAACCCTGGGTTTTGTGCGGAGCGGAGCCAAAGGGCGACCTGAAGCTTTTAAAGGCAGCTGGAGACGTTTGGGTCTGCCATGTAGGTTAGCACAGGCCCAGCCATTTGCGGAAGCCCCACGAGGAGCCAGCAGCAGCTGCGATACAGAAGTGTAAAGCACTAACCTTGGTGGGAAGGGTTGTCATCATCTGCAGAGAGGCTGGGGACAGCATCCCCGGCTGTCCCCAGCCTGCCCCAGCTCTTTTGCAGGAGGAAATAGGAGTCAGCCATGGGAAATCCCTGCTGGTGCGTGGGATAGAGCAACCACCTGGCTCAGGCAGTCCGTGCTTTGCAATTTATACCGGTCCTCCATCGGCATAATCCTGCCGCAGCGGTCGGAGGGCAGCAGGAGGTGTTCAGGAGTCACGTTGTCCTTGGTGGCGGGGAGTCGACAGCCTCCCCTGCGCATGGTACCGAGGATTACACCTTGCGGGCAAAGTAACGAGTGTGATTAACTGCAGCGCCTTGCTGCTGTCGGGGCATGAGCCAGCAGGGTCAGAGGAGGGGTGTCAGGGAACCCTTGCCAAGTTGCACGGTGAAGAAGGTGCGTGAGCTAAAGCGATGCCCTGAGGGGAGGGCAGGAGCGTGCACGGGGCCTCAGTGTCGGAGAGGGCAGGCACCGGCACGTCCCGTGCATTGGTGTCTGTGGGGTTGGGTAGGGCAGAGCAGCAGAGCTGATGGCAATTATCAGTGATTTTTGTTTTCCTGCGTCGATCTCTGCTGTAGCTGGAGTCCTTCAAAACCCGAGTGATGCGAGCCTGTTCTCCAGCAGCAGCAGCGGGCGTTGCAGGGAAAGCTGTAACGGAGCAGCAGGTGAGTTTGGATACCAGCGCGCGGAGATGCTCGGTGCCTCCAAAGCCTGGCGTGGCTCAGGTCGGCCGCAGCAGAATGGCCGCGGCGCCTGCTCCGTGCGCGGTAGTGCTGGTAGCATCCAAGCTTTTCCAGATCATGAGTTGTGCCGTAGCTATCCCAGGTTAATGGCACCGCTCTGTGATGTGAAGGAGACACAATCCTTTTTGTCCCCCAAAGCTTGGATGGAGTCAACAGGCTGCCCAGGAGTCTGACATGGCTACTGGTTTGCAGCAAGTCTCAGTTGTTGCTCACTGAGACAATCTACAGTCCCTCAGCTGGAAAACGATGTTAATACAGTGCCTTATTCTCATCTTCCTTCGCATGCTTTTGCCAGGTGATAGAGAAGGTCAGGCAGATCTCCGAGGAGAACCAACAAAGTCGAGAGAGAGAGAAGTGTCTGCAGGAGGAATTGAGCTCCAGGCTCTCGAAGGAAAAGGAGGTTTCTGCCAACATCGAGGTGTTCAGGAAATCCCTGGAGGAGCTCCAGGTCAGTCCTTTAAGTAGCAATGACTAAGTGGCAGCCAGTCGATAAGAGCAGCAGAGGGCATTTTTTTGGCCTGACGATAGGTCCAAGAAAAGATGTGCTTGGGTCTGGGCGCTAGCCAGTGTGCAGCTCTCCAGATCAGTGAGAGGTGAGCGTGGCCCCAAAAAGAGAAGTGTTGGCTGGAAAGAAATAGGAGGTATCGCAGAAGCGTGCCCTCCCCTGGGCCTGCCCGGAGCTGTCCCCACCAAAGATATTGACCCACAAAGTGAAGTGTCGTACTAAAGCGTTCACGCAGTTGTACCCAGGACTTTTTCAGAGACGATGTGTTACTGGCCAAGTCGCAGAAGCCCGTTGACTGGGGAGGCTAGCTTGTTCACCGGTTGTATTTTTTCCAGGCTTGCCTGCGGAGCTCCTGCAGCAGCGACAGCCTGCGAGGGGAGCTGGGGAGGCTGGAGGCAGCGTGCCTGGACCCCTCCATCTCAGCCATAGCGGCAGCAGTGGTGGAAATAGTGCACGTCCCCTTGTCCTGGCTGGAGGGCGCGGAGCGGCTCCTGGCCAGCGTGGGGATGGACCCGCGCGCCTCCGGCAAAGGTCTGTGTGCCGCTGGGTGTCCCTGGGAACAAACCTGCTCCAGGTGGGATGTCCTAGCTAGCCAGCCGTCGAGGAGAAAGTCCAGCGTGAGCCACCGCTTGGGGATGCCAGGCGCCCATGCTGGTGCAAATTTTGGGCAGTTTGGGCAACTGAGAAACTGGCTCAGGCAGCGTGTGTGCTCTTATTCCCTACCTCTGCGGCCACAGTCACGCCATGTAGCCAGTGCCACCCGTAGGACTCGGGGGGGCAGGGAGCGGGGGGTTATCTGTGGGATGCGATGTCTCCACGTGGTGGACCTGATGTGCTGATGTCATGGTTATTCAGTCAAAGTGGGTTTTGCCTTGGTGGCCTATGGGAAACGCTTCTCGGCAGCGGTGCTGGCTGAGATCCGAACCCCTTGTCTCGAGGTGACGAGTTACTTTGCCTTCCCTTTCTGGTGCCACCTCTGATGTGGAGTGGAGGGGCAATTGCCGAAAATAAGCTTAGGTGAACAGTGCGTGGGAAAGGCAGCAGCTATAGAAGCACGGGTCTGTGTCAAAGCATCGCGTGTTGCGGAGCATCACTGCCAAGGAGTAACGGCTCTGGTGGCGGCGTGGGAAGGAGAGCATCGCTGTCACAGCAGCGCTGTGTGGGGGTGCAGGACGTGCCGCGGGGTGGAGCGGTGTCGGTGAGGGCACAGGAGGAGCTGCGAGGCCGTCATGGTTAGCAGAGTGGTCCTTATGGCACCAGGAGCGTCGGGCAGCAACAAGCCATCCTCGGTTCTTGCAGAAACGTTGGGCTTAGAGAAGATGGGGTGATGCAGCAAAATCGGGGGACCATGCGTGACAAGGAAAACCAGTCTCCCGGCGGGAATGGGGACCTGGGCTGTGTGTGCAGTCAAGCTCCCTTCCAGCGATGTCTCGGAAACAGCCGCAGTCTCCCAGGGGCAGGAATGTGCCTCGCTTCTGCTAAGTGCGGAGGGGAAGCCCTCGGCTGGCCCTAGGAGCCTTTCCCGAGGGGATCGCTGATCCTGAATCCCGTAGCAAGAGGCTAGTGAGGGTCTCCAGGCTCATGAGGGTCTCTGGGCACCAGGCACAACTGTTGCCTACTGGCCTCTCCTTCCCCAACAGCTGACACCAGTGCATCCACTGCCCCAGCCAGGGAGGGAAACCCACGGTAAGTGGGTTTTCTGGGTACCCCAATGAGCGCGGGGGGGCAACCGTGTGGGAAGTTAGCAGCGGTCCCTTCTCCTCCCTGCTGCCTATGGATGAAGGGGGGGACACCTCCCCTCCACCCCCAGTCCCAAGGGGGGTGAGGGCCAGGGCTGCGGGTCAGCAGTGGCCAAAGCGAGTTTTTGCAAGGAGGCAAGCAGCATCCGCAGGGCCCCGTGGACGCTCCAGGTGGTATATGTGGGCTGTGCGAGCACCCCCGTACAGCGAGACTCGGTTGGCTTTTGCAGGGCTGTTGGC
The DNA here is from genome assembly GCF_000737465.1 of Haliaeetus leucocephalus. NCBI lineage: Eukaryota > Metazoa > Chordata > Aves > Accipitriformes > Accipitridae > Haliaeetus > Haliaeetus leucocephalus. Next base: position 2,674,794 of record NW_010972992.1, on the reverse strand, counting down.
TGCTCTCGAGAGCTTGTTGGAAAACCGTCAGGAAACTGCACAGAGGAATCAGTTGCTACAGGTACAGAAATGCCTACGTGCAGAAAGCGAGTTGCTTGGGGATCTTTCTATCGGTAAACATGACGGTAGTCCCAAGCGAGCCAGTGTGGGACCCTAATTTGGAATGTACAGCTGCAGAGGTCCCTGGGTCTGCGGTAAATGCAGGGGAACGGAGAAGTCGGAGCCCGCTGTCGGTGTGTGTCAGTTGCCGTACCCCTAATGTGGCAAGGGTGGAGGGTATATCTCTTTTTGAATTGTCTGTGAGTGAATGTACGCAGGATGTTTGTTTCTTGCCCTGCTGCCAACACGCTTCCTTTAACACCTTGGTATCTGCCATTTCCCCATAGGCCCAATTAGAGAGGGTCCAGGAGTCGCAGGCAGCGTTGCTGCGGGAGCACGTGAAGGAGCTGGAAGCGAAACACGAGCAAGACCTACAGATAAAAATCGAGCAAATGATATTGGAAAAGGACGAGGAGAACAAAGAGGTATGGTGGCATGGTTGGTTGTTAGGAAAATAACTGCTATGCAGGAAAAATAGGTGTCTATAATAGTGTTGCCTAGCAAGAGAAAGAAGTCTCTAGCCCTGAACTGCCTAGGTGCAGTCCTCAGAGCCTGGATATCGGCTATGCTCCTATATAGATGCGGGTGATTTTTACGTCCCCAAAGTATCCACGGTGGAACTGGAAAATGTCTCTGGGCAATGGCAGCACACGCTGCTGCCGGTCAGTCCCTGGGAGAAAGCAGAAAGCAAGGAGCGTTATCCAGATATGCCAGCTTCGTAAGACATTGCATGGGCTGTAGTAAATGGAATGCAAGGGCAGGTGGGCTTCCTTGCAAGCCTTTTGCTCTCACCCTTCCCCATGCTGAACTCCTTGGAGGTCTCTTTTGGGTGGAAAAGTGTATCCCCTGTGGAGCAGGGGGGGCTGCCTAGCGGGTTCTCACCGGGTCGCCCTCAGTCCCAGGGAAGCCCGAGTCATCGAGTCGACAGCGCTGGTGCAGGGCGTAGCGTTAGTCAAGGCGCGAATGGGTGTTTTGCCGTGTCTGTATGTTGTGACAGGGACAGCATAGCGCGGTGGTCTTGTAAGACAGTTTGTAGTGCACTTCTCTGCCTGTTGCTTCGGGAACGGTTGTTGCCCGGCATTGCGTTTTTGAAGGAGGCAGGTAAGGAGCAGCTAAGCGGCTCCTCCTCAGTCTCTCGGCTGTACCGAGGTGCTCATATCCCCCCCGCATGGAGTCACCTCGTGTTCTTCCAAGCTTTTCTCCCGTAATGCGCCCCTGCTCCAGAGCGGTGACCCTCCTGGTTGCTTTCCTTGTTGGAGCCGAGGTCTTTTGCTAAACAGGATGATTTTTTCTGTACCAAAACCGTGGGCTGTCAATTCTCAGGCTCTGGAGAGCGCTGTCGCCAAGGAGGAGGAGAAGTGCAAGCAAGCTGTGGCGGAAGAGCAGAAGAAGGTCCGAGACCTGGAGAGCCAGCTGAGAAGCATGACCGAGGTCAGTGGCACGCACGGGAGGTACAGCGGAACCGCTCATGCTTGGAATAAATCACCCTGAAAGCGCTCTGTAGCATGGTGCTCTGTTTGGTCAGGGGTCATCAGTGGACTGGGGCAAGGGGGGTATGGTGTGTGTTTCCCCTCAAATACACATAGATGCGTATCTGCAGAGAGAAAGGTGGATTCCCGCAAGCTTATTGGCTTCTCAAATAATGCAAATTTCCTCATGTAGGCAATAGCAAGGAAGTCAAAGGAGCAGGAGGTTGCAGACTGCAAGCTGAGAGAAGCTGTGCACAAGCTGGAGGAAGCGGCGACGCGAGAGGTAGTTCCAACGACCCTCGTGTGCAGGCAGAGGACGCGGCGTATATGCGGTTTCGGTGAAGGTGGCTTTCCCGGTCCCTGCTGATGAGGGGACGGGGCACTGCAGCCTCCCCACTCCCTGAAACCTATCCCTTCCCTCTGTCCTTCTGAGTGCTAGCCGGGAGAGATGATGCCGATCGTGAGCCCGAAGGAAAACACGCGCAACGCTTCCGACAGAGACCGTACGTCTTGTTTCCTAGGTGGCATTACAGCAGCGGGTGCTCACGGGAGAGGAACGGCTCAAGGCCATTCAGGAGGAGAATGAGCTTGAGAGGCAGAAACTGCAGGAAGCGATAGTGGAATATAAAGAGCAAAGCAAGCAGCATTCTCTGACAATTGTGGCTTTAGAGGACAGGTTGCTGGAGGCCAAGCAGCAGCAGAAGACGCTGGAGGAGGAAAATGCAGCGCTCGCGGAAAAAGTGGAAGGTAGCTGAGGGTTGCGTGGGTCAAGTCTGTACCAGGAACCTTCGTGGTTAATGTGAAATGGATCTAGAGATGGAATGGTGCATTGGCCACGATGGAAAGTGTTGTGTGAGATGTTGGTCTAAGGTCTGCCTGCATGCAGGACGAGGTCCGTGAGTGCCCAAAGAAGCCATTTCCCAGGGAATTGCAGTATGTTGCCGTGTGACTTTGGGGACTGTTGGTCATGCGCCATGGTCGTAGACAGGCCTTTCCCACTGGAGAAGGGCTCTGTGCCCTCTAAAGTGACGGGACTGGAGCACTTTGGGCTGTGCCCAGGCACATAAGTGATCCTGAGGGAGGAAGGATGTAAGGAACTGTCTATGCGCTGTTGGAAATGGGCCCTAAGAGACACGGGTTTCCCAAGAAACGGTCCTCGGTCTGCAAAGCTGTCTTGAAGGAAAGGATATATGTAGTGGAAGCAAGCAGGCTGAACAGGTACGCACTACAAAGAAATAATTGGCCTTTGTCGTTGTGTCCTGTAGGATTTCGGGGTGATGGCCGCAAGCCAGCAGCAGGAGCTTGGCTGGAGGTTTGTCCTGCCGCAGGGTCGCACAGTTGTCTGAGGTAAGCAGCGCTTGCTGAGGGTGGTCTTGTTCAGAGGGGCTTGGAGAAGAGCACTTATCACTGGGAGAGCTTAAGGAAGACCAAGGGGCTGACTGCAACTGGTCCCCAGACCTTTTTTATTTGTGACAGTGAAGAGGGTCTTTTTGCTAGGCTGAGATGCCCGTAAGGGCTTATAGTGTCAAAGCAATGCCAAACGGCATGTGAGCGATGTGCTGTCCCGTCCAGACGGCTCCAGGTAAGAGCGACCGGGCTGGCAAGTCCCAGTGCCGCAGGCATGAACCTAGGGGACTGAAAGGTGGTTAAAAAAAGTAACGTGCGTGTATTAATCGTGAGATGCAGGTCAGGAAGTTGTGCGCAGGCTCCGTGAAATGAGCCTTTCAAATGAACAGTGAGATCGGCAATTATCTTTCTCAGGGAACTGAGGGAGGAGCTGGCAGCGGCGCAGAGCACGCTTCTGTCCAAGGAGGCCGTCATTGCCAGACTAACCAAAGAGCTAGCGGAAACCAGAGCCAGGATGTCGGACATGAGAGGTGGGTGACGCGTGCTGCGTGGTTTCCATCTTACCATCCCTCTTCCAAGCATTGGCAAGGGTAGGTACTAGTGGGCCCACGCAGGTAATGGGAAATAGATGTCACCATCCTAAAGCGATGCTGTTGCCCTGCTCGGGGCAAAGCAGGCGGTCCGTTCCCTTTGGGTGGGTGAATTCTTCCCTGTCCTTGGCTAAGCAATAGCGGTGATGGTGAGCAAGGGTAACCAGGTGGAGAACGGGTGGACAAAGCCGAGGCCATCTTTCTCCAAATCCCGCTGGTGAGCTCCTTTGAGCTTAAGGGATCATAAGCCAGTAGGCAGGGAGAGCATTGCCTGGGACTCCTCAGTGGGCATGGTTGTGCTTTGGGGGAGGCTTTATGGGAATACCCAGCGGAGTGGGCAGAAGGCGAGCCAGACCTCGCACTGTGATTTAGTAGAGCAAGGTCTGCTGGCCCGGCCCAGGATCCGAGGGCTGCTGTCAAGGGCAGGGCAAGGGTCTGCGGGGACAAGGTCCGTTGTTGCTGAGAGCCCCCGCGAGGGCGCGCTGGGAGAAGTGGGGACGCATCCATGAGCATCGTTTCACCGAGAACTGTGCGTTCCCCCGGGTCTGGGTGCTGAGACGGCCAGAAACCCACGAAGCTGTTGTGTGCCTAGGAGAGCTGAGCGAGGAGCAGAAGGTGGAACTGGAGCGGAACGTGAGCCGGCTGGAATGCCAAGAGCGGGAAGCGAACCTGCTGAGAGAGAAGCTCTCCCGGATGTCAAGCCTGGTGGAGAAGAAGGATCGAGCCCTGAAAGCAGCAGCTGAAGAGTTAAGGTATGTGCCGCCCTGACCCGGTGCTTTGCAAAAGCTGCTCTGTAGATTCCCAGCAGCTGGTGGCAGGTAGGTATCTCCCCGGCAGCAAAAGGCGTATGTGAGAGCATCAGAATTGAGCTCGGCCACGTTGTCTCTGTGGAAACGCCGTGTAAACTGAAACGGGGGTTTAGAGGAGCTCATGCCAGTGGATGTGTAGCTAAGTCACTTGTCATGAAGGGAATGTTCCCACCCACGCTGCAGTAGTCACCGGTGGATGCCCAGGGTGCTGCTGTCTGCAAGCTGTTTGGGCAGCCTTCACCTGTCACGGTGTCTCACAACAGTCTGGCCTCTTGGCGCAGGCAAGCCCGAGCCCAGTGCCAGGAGCTGAAGGATGCCTGCAGAGAAACGGCGGAAAAGTCGGAGGATGCTCCTGGGACGCCAGTGCAAGCGGGCGAAGCCTTCCAGAGGGTAAGTCCGCACAGAGGCCGCTGAGCTCCAGGTCTGCCAAGATTATCAATCACGCACACGGTGCTTCTCGGCTTCGTGGCGTGACCTGGCCGTGGCCAGCCAAGCCTCGAGCCTGCTTTGGAGCTGGCTGAAGGCAGGAGCACCGGATCACCGGCTGCCTTTTTCCTAGCTGAGGGCTGCTGCCTGCGCTGCCAGCGAGCTGGGGTAGCCGTGCTGGCAGAGCTCCTGCGCAGGCATCGCTGCTGGCTAACGAGCTGATGTTTGTACCACACTTTGGAATCGTAAAGTGTTGCGTGTGCTAATGGCTGCGGTAATTGCCAATTAGAGGGTAGAGCAGCGGAAAGATCTGCAAGTGTTCCTTCCTCTTCCCAACCTTGCTGGCTGTACTGGTGACACAAAAGCAGTTACAGGGTCGAACGTGCAGAAGCAGGGGGAGCTTGTTGCACAGGACAGGAAGAAAAGTGCTTTTTTTTCCTCCCTTGCCAAATCCCCCGCCTGACTTCCCTGGCGCTAGAAATGGGAAGAACTCAAAGCTGGTTGCAGCAGCAGATGGAGGGACTGTAGAAATCGTACGTCCTGTACCGCAGCGGTGGCAGACAGCGTGCCGGCGCGCGAGGCTGGATGTGTGGGGGGCGAGCGGTGACTCACAGCCAGCTGACGAGCGGGAGGTATCGCCCGTCCTGTAGCGACGGAGGGGGAGCGCAGGGCGCTGGAGGTGCATGTATAAACGTGAGGTCATGTACAAACGCAGGCCATAAAGCATAGCGGTATTTGTGCGCAGAAGATGGTAAGTGCTCCGCGGCAGCACCGAGCACGAGAGGGGGACGTGGCCGTTCAGAGCCGCGCACCGTCCCTCTCCCGGCTCTCTGGAGCGTTTGCGGGGCTTACGGCCTCACGGGGCTGTTGCTGGCGCGGTGGAGCATGAAACGGGTCTCTGATGCTGCTCTTCTACCCCACAAATCCACGGGGAGGGTGTAGGGTGAGATGCTCCATGGGCTTTGCTCTCGGCGCACACCAAGTGACCGGGGTCTGGCAGCGAGGCTGTGTTTAAGGCAGGTTTAAGCTGAGCTCGTGTTGAGCCAGGTGCAGTCTGGGCGAGAACCAGACCGGCTGCTTCTTCCAGGAACCGGCGTGGGACTTGGCCGACCTCGGCGCGAAATGCCGAGGCCTCAGGCACGAGGAAACGATCCGGCGCCAAAAAGAAGGCTTGGCCGAGCTCCGGGAGAGAATAAAGATGCTGGAGAAGGGGCAGTCCTCAGGTAAGCGTGGCCGTCCTTGTAAAGGGAAGCTGCGTCCATTTGGCTCTGGCAGACCCCGGGGTCTGCGCCGGTGGAGCATGTAACACCAGGGAAGGCGTGATGGGCTGTGCCACGGGCTCAGGCTCTTTGCTCGCCATGGGGCTCGGGCTTTTCCCTCACCAAGTCGGCTCTCCCGTGTGTGCTCATTAATGCGCGCAGGTGACAGGCAAACCTCTCTGAAGAACGTGCGGTGCGGCTATAGGCTTTAGAAAGGTGCTTGGCAGGCATCAAGCGTATACATGTGAAGAGGTAGCACTTGCAGGAGTCAGCAAGGAGAGGCGGCTGGCGAAGGGTTTTGCAGCGGTAGCTGCCATGCAGTCGGAGCCAGGAGCGAGCAGGCACCCGGCTCCGCGCACGATCGCTCCCCATGCTCGGGTGCCGCTCTCCTCAAGGCGAGAGAGAGCAGCGGTTGCCTCCAGGAACCGAGCCTTGGCTGTTGCGGTCTTGCCGAGCCTTGCAAGTACTGTAGGTTGTGAGAGTCTTCCACTTGCCCTAACTCATTCTTTTGGTCCCTGTCCATCGGGTATAGCCCTGTAGCGAGAGCAGTAGGGAAAAGCAGCGCCATCTCCGTGAGAAGCTACAAGTAGGGTAGCAGTTTGTGGCGCGATGTCTGAACGGCCACCTGAACGACAGGTTTGCATCCTACTTAGGTAGGGGAAGCGATGCCCAAACGCTGGGATAACGATGTCTGCAGGGAAGGCTGGTGCAGGCTTTGCTCCATAGCCTGTGCTTCTCTCCGTGCGTGGTCTCCCTAAGGGGAAACTTGGCAAACCTCCAAGTGGCGGAGGTACGAAGGCACAGCACGTCGCATGGAGGGCGGCGCAACTCGGTGGGGATGTGTGTGCCTCCAGCTGCCACGAAGAAGGGTTCGGAGACGCTGGCGGTCCTGCTGAAAGACTTACCTGAGAAAATAGTCCAGAAAACAGTTCTTGAGAAGGAACCTGCACCCGCGACGGGAACGAAATGGAAGGCCAGCAAGGTAAGAAGGCAGCTTGTGGTTGGTGGTGATTGTGGCTCTGTTGCAAAAGAATTCCCTGCAGCAGGGAGAATTAGGCTCGTGGGCGTGCCGAATAAGAAGGCAGGGGGGCAGAGGGGGAGATGTAAAATCTGACGGTCTGTAAGATGCAGCCTAATGGAAGGCAGTGCTCATGGAGATGGCGGCAGCTCCTGTCAGGAGCAGCATATTATCCGGCACCATTGGCGTAGCGCTGCTCAGGGCCGCCGCAGGCTGAGCGGGGTGGCAGGTTTTGGAGCGCGGCATTGCCAGAGCGGTTTTCCCATGTGGCAGAAGGGAGGCTCGAGGCAGCTCGACCCAAAGCCAGGCAGTGTGTGGGCTCCGTTGGTCTTTCCCTGTCTGTGCAGATTCCCGGCTGGGTTCCTAACGGGGGCTCGCATGGGACCACTGATGGGGTGGCGAGCTCAGAGATGGCCGACACGACGGACCTCGGCGAGAAGATGGTACGTCAGCGGTAGACATGTTACAACGGTACCTGGCCCTCATAGAGGGTAGATTGTTTTCAAGCGCATTTCAGAAGGAAGCAATTGGTGTCCAGGCTCTGCAGGAACATGGGTATAGCAGGATGCGGGGCGTGCTGGGCATCTGCCGGGAGGTCTCGGGACCCCAGAATGTGCGACAGGGTGCCTCCTCCTCTTCCCACCTAAGGTCTTTGGGGGCATTCCCTCGGGCAGTCAGGGGCTGATCCTCGTGGAGAGGTCGGGTTGGTGAGGACAGAGACCTTCGCCCGCTCCCACGCCTGCTAAATGATGTGAGAGAGGCTGCGGGGAGCGATGGAGGTGGCTGCCAGAGGAGGTGTCTTGGTAGCGCAGCGGGTAGGTTGAGAAAGTGGGTCTCCTCCCTGACAAGGGCAGAAAACTGTCCGGCAGGGAAAACGGGTCATCTTGAAAAAGTCAAAAATCCGACCCCAAAGAGTCGTGCGGCTGGCAACGGAATGCCAGGTGTGACAGGGTCCGGTCTGGAGCTCGGGTGTGCGCCGGTGCGGTGTGGCACCTCTCCGAGTGCCTCCGAGCACACAGACCAAAGGCACGGATGAGCCACAGCTGGCCGTATTGTCAGGAGCGCTCAGAAAAGCTCGCCCAGGGAAAGCACGCATGGAAATTAAACAAAGGGGAAGGCAGCAGTTTTCTTGTGATGTTTTCCTCTCCTTAGCAGAGCAGAATGGAAGCAGATGGCTGAGCGGTGGGATGTTATGTGGCGGAGGAGTTGGCAGGCCTAGTAAATAATGCATTCCCTGTTCTTGCCACAGTACCTTGACGTAATTGGTGCTCTGGGAAGCCTGATGAAGGTGAAGGAGCTGTCAGGAATGCAGTCTCTGAAGCACCTGCCTCAGGAGGAGAGGGAAAAAGCGGGACTGCAGAGGCGGAAGGACCTGGAGCTGCTGTACAATCAGATCAGGAACCTCAAGAGTCGCCTGGAGAGAAAAGAAGAGATGCTGAAAGATTACGAGGCCAGCATGGAGCAGCTCAGGTACCGAAGGGCAAGGTGGCCATTACCAGCCATGGGTCCGAGCGAGACCAACTCCTGGGATGCAAAGTGACGGGGAACTTGGGGAAAGGCGGGGTGCAGCCCCGTCCCAGGCCATACGCCTGCCTGTGCGCAATCACGGTGTGGCCACCGTATAAAAAGGAAGTGTTAGGAGCAACCCAGAAACGGCCTCTTGGGTCTCTGCAACGGTTCGTTGCAGGGTCTTCCGCGGTTGAGCAGTGTCAGAGTCGGGAAAACCTTGGCAGCCTCCCTCGTCCGGGGTGGCCGGGCCCTGGGATGACAGTGGCATCGGCTGGGTTGGAGGGACTGTGGGAGCCAATGGGAAAGGCCATCCAGATGGAAGGTGCCACCTCCCGCTCCACGAGCTGCCGCACAAACTTACGTGTTAGGGAGCCGGGAGGCACCCGTGGGCACGCTTGTGCGAGCCCCGCTGCTGCTCGCCACACAAATGCAGAAGTCGCTTGGCCCGCAGCGCCGGAAAAAGCAGTGTAGAAAGATATTTCTGGGCTGGTGCAAACGCACCAATGTTTTCAAAATAGGCAAGAGGTCTGATAGCCATCTGCGAGGCAGCAGTGCCGACACAGCCACCCAGACTTCCTTGGTGAGCTCGTACGCCAAACAGAAGGGATCGCAGCCATCAGGTGGGGAGGGAGGGGGGGGAAGCCTTGAAGAGGTGGCACCTTGGTCTTGGCAAAGGTGGAAGGAGAGGGGTTTTTCCAGGTTGTAAGGAATCGGAGCAGGGAAAACACTTGCTAAAACACGTGCAGGTCTTCACGAGGTGTTAGCTGCTCTGATGCCCTTCAGTGTCACCCCGTGGTGTGGGGGGTCCTAGGAGGGATGCAAGTGCGTTATGGTCTTGCTCGAAAGGCGTCTCTCCCAGGCAGAGCCCAGCTGGGGGCTGGGGGGTCAACATGGGTGACAGACACCCCACCACCACCATCACACACCACTCCCCCAGCCCGCCCTCCCCCCCATTTTGCACAGGCTGAGCCAAGCATCCCTGCGAAGGTGCCAGGAGGAGATGTCCAAACTAGAAGACGAAGCCGCCAGGGAGGCAGAAGAGAATGCTCTGCTGAAAGAGGCTCTGGAGAGGACGCAGCTCCAGCTGAACCAGGAGAAGAGGCGGCTGCGAGCGGCCAAACTGCGCAAGGTGAGCACATGGGAGCGGGCGAGCAAAGTCCACGAGGACAGCTGGAGCCCCAGGAGCCAAAGGTCCTCATGCCCCGAGCATTCGAAGGCAGGTTGTGGTGGTCAGCAGGCACCTTGGAGGTCAGCAAGGCGCTTCGAGCTGCGTCTGCCCCGACGATGTCGGAAGGCAGCGGGGATGCACGGCACAGCCTGGACGCTCAGCTGTCAGTAAGATGCCTGAGGCAAGTCCTGCAAGCAGAAGGATGGTGACTCCTGGTGTTATCCAGAGGCTTGCAGAGGACAAGGCGAAGGAGCCTCCAGGCTGTGCCGTTCTCCAGACGGCAGGGTTGGGAAGGCATGATGCCCTCCGGCCGCTTGGTCGCACGCGGTGGAGGCGAGGAGGAGCGAGCGAGCTGTCGGCCGCCGCAGGAAACGTCTCCCTTTGCCTGGGCAGACACACCTGATTTTGCTCTCTCTGAGATGACCACTCAGGAGGCGTTTGGTAAACGAAGAGCGAGGGTTGTGGGGCGAGACCCCTGGCGCATCGGTGGGCTGAAAGTTGCAAGAGCGTCGTCGGCTCTGGGGACGCTTCTCTCGCATGGGGTGCCTCTGCGGCGTGCTTGCTGCAGCCAGAAAGGCGAAGCAGCCCAGCGCGGAGCCTCGGCAGAAGCCGCGAGCCCCGTCTGATGCGCTTACCTAGCTTTTGCAATCGGTTGGGAACGTGTGGCGGGCCTGGCGCGGTTTTCTGGCCATCGGGTACCGTGGGTGGCTGTGCCCTTCTGCAGCAGTAGCGGGGCAGACGCCGGGCAAAGAGCTGGGAGCTCCGTGCGATACCCGGCTCCTGTGCTTTATGCAGCAGCCAGCTCCGTCTGTCAGGGACGTGGGAGGTCGCCGTCTGTCTGGGCGTCCCAGGGCCTGGCTGCTCGGCTGGGCAGCATCCCCACCGCCCAAGTTGGAGGGTGATACATGCCTAGGCAGCTGTATCGATGGACTCGGGCCACATCCCGGGGCGAGGGAGAAGGGAAGGTCACGCACGTCCCGCAGGGGGTGCGAAGGCCCTGCCGAGCTCGCAGGGATGAACGTGGTGTTCGATGTCTCTCTGTTCTGCAGCCTGGAGCCGAGAAGCCTCACTGCTCGGGAAAGCTGAAGGCCAAAGAGAGCACGGCAGAAGCTGTCACGACGAGAAGCGTGTAGGAGAGGCACCGCGTGGGCCTTTGGTAGGCAAAGGTCCACGGTAGGAACGGGTCGTCGCCCCGCGGACTCCGTAACGTCGGACGTGGTACAGGCACCGGGTGCGTTCTGAGGAGCCCCTGTTGGTACCCCACAGCTCCCAGGCACGCCGGCCTGACTGCGCGATGCATAGGACCTTATTTTTCTGCAGCGCGTGTCCTGTACCGCATGGTGAGGTGTATGGTAATAGAAGAGGTTGCGTAGCTACAGCCCAGTGTATGCGTGTGTGTGTATAGATATATGCGTATGTGCGTGAATACAGCCCGGTGTATACAGTATGTGGGTGAAGTCGATTGCGTGGGCTCTGTCCTGTCCCTGCCGCGGTGGCTTTGAGCATCTGAAGCCTGCGTGGCTGGAATTGTCCCTTGTGAGTCCCGTGTCCTCCGGTTCCCGTGGTGTCATGGGGGAGTTGGAGCCTAAGGCATGATGCCGACTGGAAACGTAGCGCCCTAGGAACGCTGGAGCGCGGTGCCAACCGGAGCCGCGGTGAGCTGCCACGCAGTAATGGGAAGGGAAGAAGAGGAGCCGCGTTGGCTGCGCTGGCACGTTATGGCAGCAGCGTGAGAAGGAGCCTGGGGAGACGAGAGCCGAGTCCTGGTCGGTGGGGATGGGGCAGCGACCTGGGCTCGCCTGCGTGCCCGCTATTGCCATCGAACGTGGTCCTGTTGCCGCTATGGCTGGTAGTGAGGGCGAGGGCAGACCCTGGGGGCAGCGGTGTTTTGGGGAGGGGGGTCTCTGCAGGGAACGGGGAGCTCCGGCACGTGCCGCCCCTGCAGCCGGTTCTGCCTTTGCGTTGCTCGGAGCAGCCTGGGCCGAGTCCTCGGCAGATCTTTTCCATTGAGGCTAATTTGGCTGCGAGCGCAACCCCGTGGGGTTTTTGGTTGGTGGGTTGGGTTACTTAATTTTTTAAATTTTTTTAAAATTTTTTTTTTTTTAGTAGGATCAAAAGGTCTGAAAGCAGCCTGGAGGCTGCCGGGCCCCCAGGCGATGGCCCGATGCCTCAGTTCTGGTGCAGGCAGTGCCGCAGGGCTCTGGTTATGGATGGGGGGGCCTGGTTTTTCCCCCCCCTGGATGTGTGGTGGGCTTCTTCCAGGGCTGGCCTGGGCTTCTTTGGGGGCAAGGCGTGACCTCGTGTGCCTGCGTGGGTTGAACGCTGTCCTGCGAGGCTGGCC
>NW_010972992.1:2655458-2661872 GCF_000737465.1 Haliaeetus leucocephalus | reverse complement strand
CCCCCCAGCTCCTTGCACGAGGGACTCTGGGGACTTTCCCCCCCCCAGCACCTTGCAGGAGGGACACTGGGGACACCTGCCCCCCAGCTCCTTGCAGGAAAGAGTCCCGCACCCCCCCCAAAATCTTGCAGAAGGGACCCCCTGCCTCCCCACCCTGGGAGGAGGGACCCTGGCACCTTGTGCCAAAGCCAGGGAAGCGGGGGGCTGGAGGATATCGCAAGGGCCCCCCCCCGGCATTCTCTCTGTGGCTTCGCCGAGGGACCCCCACTTCTCTGCCGGCGGTGTGGCCGCCGGGGCTGCGGCGGCAAGGCCGGCGTGGGCAGGCGGCACGTCCTCGGCATCCCTGTCCGCGCTGCGTGCCACCACGCGCGGCGGAGCGTGACTCTCTGAGCTCGGCCCCCGGCCCCGGGGCGGGGGGAAAGCTGGCAGCGAGCACCGAGGCCTGGAAATTTCCAAGGGGAGACAAAAACCGGGGTAGCTCCCACGGCGGTCACGCCGGGGGCGAGCGGGACGCCCCGGAGCATCCCCACAGAGCCCGCGGCGGCGGGGAGATGGCACAGGCGAAGGCACGGCTGCGGTGTCCCGCTGCCCCTCGCCCCGGCCGGCACCGGGGGGAATCTGCGTTGGCGTGCTGACCGGTCTTGCTCGGGCACAGCCAAGTGATGGAGAAAGCGGAGGGGATGGAGGCAGCGAGCCCCCCAAGCATAAGGCTGGGGGGGCTGTTTAGGATGCTAACGTGCCCTCCCAGTATTCCTGGCAGTGTAAGGAGTCCCCCCGTTCCCCGCTTCTTGCCGGAGGGCTGTCGCCCAGCCGCCTGGACGTGGCAGCGAGCGAGACGTGCAGATTGCTGCCAGCAGTCTCTCGGACTGCAGCAGAAGGGAACTTGCGGTGGGGAGGGGGGACCGGGCTCAGGGTCCCCGGGGGCAGAGCCGCATCCGGAGCGGCTGCTCCTGGCACCGGCAGTGATGGGCGCGGGTGCTCTGGCCGTGGCGCAGATGGCGGTGCGGGGAGGAGGGGGAGAAGCGGCGTGTGGTGGGAGTCTGGCCGGCGCTGCGCAGACGAGGGAGCCGGGCGTGCGAAGCAGACGTGTTTGCTCTGACACCTGCAGCGTCTCGCTGCAGCGAAAGGAGCAGCGGCGGGGCTGCGCGCTCTCTGGCGAGGCGGCGCTCGGGGGTCTCCCCGAGGAAAGGATGCTGTTGAACGAAGCCCTGCCACGCTGCCCTCGCCACCGCTGCCATCCTCACGATGGGACGACCCGGCTGTATGGGGTAAAGCAAGGCATGGAAGGGGTTTTGCTCTCTATGGGGCAGATGTTGCCCTTTGGGAGCTTCCCTGGGATGCTCGCTTTGCTGAAAATCAGTGAGGAGGGGAGTGAGAGCAAGGAAGTGCCCTGAAGGTGGGGGATGGCTTGCAGGGGACGAGGTAGCAGGGCCATGCTAGCCAACGTGCCCCTTGCAGAGAAACTTTGTGGTGTGATGCTCCGAGAGGGGTCTCGGAAGCAGAAAGCACGTGGGGTCCGTGCTCCCGGGGTGATGGTGGCGGCAGCAGGCAGAGGTGAGCGGGGTCAGCCCTGTTTCGGGGCCCCCGACAGCGTGGGAGAGCAGGAAGGCACTGCTTGCGACACGGACGGAGCAGACCACAGCAGAGAAGGTACAAATGAGTCATGGACCAGCAGCAGAGCGGCAAGTGTGGTGAGCCTGGTGCTTTGCATGGCTGCTGCAGTGCCTACAGGCGCAGAAAAGACAAGCCACACAAAAAACCCAAAAAACCAAACCCGCCTGGTCTCAATGTGTGCAGCTGGGTAGCTGCTTGCCTACTTCTGCATTGCACCGGGACATGCCACAGGGCCTTGGTCTTGTGCCTGAGGTTGTGCCCAGGAAGGGCGGTGGGGTGAGGTGACAGCAGCGAGCCTTGCAGGGGCACAGCGGGGAGAGCAGCTGCCCACACCATGGAACCGTGCTGTGCCGAAAGGCTTTGGGCAGAGGACGGTGTGCCACCGGCACAGCCCACGGTGCAGCGCAGGCAGCAGACAGGGCGAGCTGCCAGCTCCATGTAGGCAGGGCGGTTGGGATGGTGGCGTGGTTGCAGGCAGGGGTCCGAGGTGGGGTGTCCCTGCCAGGGTCCGTAAGCAGACTCTCTAAAGAGAGAAGTGCCTGGATCTCTGGGCTGAGCCTAGGTGTCTAGCCAGGGCTGGAGCTTGGATGCTGAGGGGTTCTGGGCAGGCAGGAGCGGTCACCTGGAGGTGTCGTGAGGAGGAGGAGGAGGAGGAGGAGGTGGTGGCTGCACAAGGTGGGCTCACAGTCCCCTCAGCCCAATGAACAGGGGCTGCCAGGAGCACCTGCAGGGTGCCAAACCCCTGGGAGCTGGGCAAGCTGCCGAGTCCGCTGAGAGGAAGGTGGGTCGTGGCCAGGGGAGAGGTGACGGGGGAGCAGCAGCCGGTGGGCTTCGCGCCGTGGCCTGTTAGCCCTTGTAGCGGCCAAGAGGAGTGTGTGCTCCGGCTCCTGGCCCAGGGAGCCAGCAGCAGGTTTGGCAGCATCCCGGGGGGTTCTCCTGCCAAGTGCCGCACGGAAGCAGAAGCGATCCTGGATGATGCTCTGGGGGGCTGTTAGCGGTTTACCGGCAGCTTCCCGTGGTCTGGCAAGGCGCCCGAGATCATCGGTGCCCGTGCCCTTGCTGTTCCCCGCCCGCGCCTGCCGCCTCGCTCCCCTGCCGGCGCGGGCACCGCGTGTTGGGCGCACGCAGAGGGACCGCTGCGGGGGGGCTGGGACCGCTCCGTGCCCCGTGGCGATGTGACGGGACCGTGCCTCCGTCCCACAGGTACGACGCAGGAAAGGACGGCTTCATCGACCTGATGGAGCTGAAGCTGATGATGGAGAAGCTGGGAGCGCCGCAGACGCACTTGGGCCTGAAGAACATGATCAAGGAAGTGGACGAAGACCTGGACAGCAAGCTCAGCTTTCGGGAGGTGGGGGGCTGGGGGGGCCGCTATGCTGGCAGGGGGGGGGGCCGGGCTGGGCTGGTGGTAAGAAGGTGGGGAGGGAGTTGCGGCAGCTTTGAGGTCTGGGGGGGGCTGATGCCAATGTCTCCCCTCGCAGTTCCTGCTGATTTTCCGCAAGGCGGCGGCGGGCGAGCTGCAGGAGGACAGCGGGCTGCACGCCCTGGCCCGGCTCTCCGAGATCGACGTCTCCACGGAGGGGGTGAAGGGTGCCAAGAGCTTCTTCGAGGCCAAGGTGAGGCGGACGCTGGGGCGTGAGAGGTCCCGACGCAGGACGGCGATGCGCGAGGGTGGTTCGGCATCGGCGCTCGGCCGCTTGGCGAGGGCTCGGGGCGGGAGGCGGAGAGGCTGGGCTGGGCAGCAGGCCTTGGTGGGGGGCTCGGGGGGGACCCAGCCGGACACGCCGCTGTCCGTAGGTGCAAGCCATCCACGACGCCAGCCGCTTTGAGGAGGAGATCAAGGCGGAGCAGGAGGAGAAGAAGAAGCAGGCGGAGGAGCTGAAGCAGAGGAAGGCGGCCTTCAAGGAGCTGCAGTCCACCTTCAAGCAGTGACGGGGTGCCGGCGCGGGGCCGGGCAGGACTGGTCTGCGGCGCCCGGGCTGGAAATGCTGCGTGTGCCGACCGTGCCGGGAGCGATGCCTAAGCCGTGTGCCGCCCACAACTCCCCGAAGGCCGGGCTGGCTGCTGGCCCGGACTCGGCACGGTGCCCGCCTTGCTGGCAGACCCCCATCTCCCTCCCCTTTGCTGTGGTGTCTGTAGATGTTGTCCCTGCCCCCCTGCGTCCTCATCGTGCCCTCCCGCCGAACCGCTCCTGCCCCAAAGGGCAACGCCACGGGCAGCGGCACCCCGTCCCCAGCCCGCAGCCGTGCCAGGGGTTGCTGCCGCCGAGTCCCAGGGGAGCCATGCCGGGGACCGCCTGTCCCCGGGGTTGTCGTGCGTCGTGCACGCACTGCGAGGGTCGCAGGACGGGGGCTTGCCGGGGTGGCCGCCGCGGCGGCCGCGCCGGCTCGGTGCCCGTTGGCGCTGCCGACGCACGCCGTGACGCCTGTGCCGAAAGCCAGGGGTGCCGCGGGGGAGCGTGGCGAGGGGGCCAGGTGCCGGCGGAGGGGCTGTGTGCGCGGCGCTGGGGGGTGGGTGCCCACCCCACTGGTGTGCAGCCCCCGAGGGGATGAGCAGCACCGCACCCACTTGCCTGTGCTCTCTCTAAAACGTGGTGAAAGACGGGTGGAAAGGCAGCTGCTGGCTCGCGAAGCTGTTATCGTGTTTTTTCGTGCTGTATTCAGCCCGGGAGGGCGAGTGTTGTAGCCGCGAGCGGTTCCTGTCAGTCGACGGAGGTTCCCGTGTTTGTGGGTGGCTGCAAAGCGGCGCGTCTGTCCCGCGGTGTCCCCTGCGCGGTGGTACGGGGTGGGGTGGGCGTTGTATTGGGTTTTTATTTTAATCCCAAATAAATATTATATTTCGTAAGCACGCTGCGTGCCTGTGCAGGGGGCTGAGGCGCCGCCACAGTGCGATCGTGTCTGCGGCGGGGGCTCAGGCGTGGGGAAGGAGCCTGCCGGGGAGGCGGGGGGGGTCAGGCCATGGGGCACCCGGTCACCGGTGCTGGAGCCAGCCCCCCTGGGCAGGGAATGGGGGGCGAGCCGTGGCGGTGACGGCACATCATCGTGGGAGGCAGCAGGGGCCTGATCCAGGTGTGTGGATGTGGTGTCATCAAAGGTCTCCAGCATCCCTGCTGGCATCTGCGCACCCAGGGGCTGGCCTTCTTTCCCCCCCGACGCGCTCTGCAGCCCTGTGGGCACCTGTGGGATTTTGGCCGGCCTTGGCCATACGGAGGGTGAGATAAGGGGACCTTGGCCGTGTAGGGAAGTGGGCTGGGGGGGGGCCACGTCCTGGGGCAGCTGGTGCTCAGGGTTGGGGTGCAGTTGGGCTGGCCGGCACCCCACGGAGAGCAGCATGGCTGGGGGGTCCTGCCCGCTAGCCATACCCCCACGAGGGACCTTGCCTGTCCCCAGGCTGGGGCCGGGCGTCCCTGCCATGCCGTGGCGTGGTGCAGCCGTGCCGGCGCACCGTGGGCAGATGTGGCCGTTCCCAGGCGGGATGGGCGAGGGCGATAAGATGGCCCCTGGCCCCCCCATGGCATGGGACAGTCGCCACATGTCGGTGGCAGGAGGGGCGATGCCAAGGTCCCCGGCGGCGGCGGGTGCTATAAGAAGGGCGAGCGGCCCCACCGCAGCACCTTGGGACTGCACGACCATGCTGGGGGCTGTGTGTCTCGCTGTGCTGCTGGGCTATGGTGAGTGCGGGTGGCGAGGGGGGGACGGGGATGGGGGGACGGGACCCCGGCATCCGCCGTGGCCCTGGGCCTAGGGATGCAGGCGGTTGCTGAGGTCCCTTTGCCGGGTGTCGCGCAGCCTACGGATGCGGTCAGCCGGCCATCGCGCCGGTGCTGGGCACCTGGGTGGTAGGCGGCGAAGACGCTCGGGCCCACAGCTGGCCGTGGCAGGTAAGGGGGACGTGGAGGAGGGAGACGGGGAGGGGGACATCCCCGCTCTGACGCTGCGCCCCTGCCCTCGCAGATCTCGCTGCAGCGCAGCCGCTCCGGAGGTTGGTCCCACACGTGCGGCGGGACCCTCATCGCTCCCAACTGGGTGCTGACGGCCGCCCACTGCATCAGGTGGGTGTTGAGTGCCAAGGGGGAGGCGGCGGTGGTCCGCACCGGGGGTGGCAAGACTTTTGTGGTGACTGACATTCCCTCTCTTCCCACTGGCAGCTCTGGCACGACGTACCGCGTGGTGCTGGGCAAGCAGGTCCTGTCGGAGGAGAACGAGCCGGGCTCGCTGGCCGTAGGCGTGGAGAAGATCATCGTGCACGAGAAGTGGAACTCCTTCCTCATCGTGTAGGGGACGGGACACATTGGGGGTGGGTGGGGGGGCATCGTGGCTGGGGCCCTCCCCCGTCCCCACGGCTCGAGGTCCCCCGTCCCCACGGCTCGGCTCTCCCCGCAGCAATGACATCGCCCTGATCAAGCTGGCGCAGGAGGTGGCGGAGAGCGAGACCATCCAGGCCGCCTGCCTGCCGCCCGCCGGCCTGATCCTGGAGAACAACTACCCCTGCTACATCACCGGCTGGGGACGCCTCTGGAGTAAGTGGGGCGGGGGATCCTCGGGGAGGAGCGCGGGGTGGGGGGCACAGGCGCAGGGTGCGAGGTGCGGCTGTCGTTGCAGCGAACGGGCCCGTGTCCGACGTGCTGCAGCAGGCGCTGCTGCCCGTGGTGGACTACGCGATCTGCTCCCAGAGAGACTGGTGGGGCAGCACCGTCCGGACCACCATGGTGTGCGCCGGCGGTGACGGCGTCGTCGCCGGCTGCAACGTGAGTGCCGGCGTCGTGGGGCGGTGGGTGACCCCGGTCAAAGGTGGGGGGTG
>NW_010972992.1:2629087-2655427 GCF_000737465.1 Haliaeetus leucocephalus | reverse complement strand
TCCCCCCCGTGGGGAACACGGGAGGGAGGAGAGGGGATGGAGCCGCGGCGCTGGGTGCCCGGGAGCGGGTACTGAGCATCCGTCTGTCCATCCATCGGGGCAGGGGGATTCTGGCGGCCCTCTGAACTGCCAGCGCAATGGGCTCTGGGAGGTGGACGGCATCGTCAGCTTCGGCTCCGGGCTGGGCTGTAACACGGCCAAGAAACCGACGGTCTTCACGCGGGTGTCTGCCTACATCAGCTGGATCAACGAGGTGGGTGCCCCTCTCTTTGCCCCCACGGAGGGGCTGACCGCGCTGTCCCCATCCTCACCCAGCCGAGGGTCTCACCGTGAGCCCCCCCATGTCTTGTCATTGGCAGAAAATGGCCACGAACTGAGGACGCGGCACGCGGCTCAACCAGCCTTGAGTGCGATAAAGGCAAAAGCGCTGAGCTGGCCTCACGTGTCCTGCTGGTTTTTTGGGGGTGGAGGGGGCACGTGGTGGAGCTGGGGGTGGGTGGATGCCCGGGGCCGTGTCTGGCGATGTCGGGGTTCAGTCTGTGCACTCAGGAGGGTCCCCCGCATCGTGCAGCGGGGCTGGCTGGGGTCCTGGGAAGGCTGAGGTGGGCAGTCATCCTGTGAGGTGCCCCCAGTTGGCAGGGGGGGGAGCAGAGAGACGAGGCATGCCCGTGGCACTGAGGGGCTTGAGGCTTGGTTGGTGGTTTGGGGAGAGAAGGGCTGGGGGCTAGCGGCTCACTGGGTGGTCCTTGGGGGCTCTAGGGGACTCAGTAGGTCCCAGGATGTTTTGGGGGGACTTGGCTGGCTCTGGGATGTCTCGGCAGGGACCTTGTTGGCACTGGCCTACTCGAGGACAGCTGGTTGTTAATGGGGGTCTTGAGGGAACTGGGTTGGTCCTGGGGGGGCCTTGAGGGGGGCTGTCTGGTCCTGGGGGAGGTCAAGGGAGCCCAGTTGGAGCTGGGGCCCTTGGGAGCCGCACGGCATTGCTGGCTCCAGGACCCGCAATGTGGTCCAGAAGCCGTGTGTCTCACTGTGGGTTTAGTTCCACGGGGGCAGGAGAAAGAAGGGGAGGGGGAGCTGGCGGCATGGTGCATGTATCCTGGCTGCGGGGGTCCCTGGGAGGAGCCGGGGCTGCCATGGCAGGGAAGTGTGGGGTTTGCTGGGGAAAGAGGCGGTGGTGTTGACGGGAGCGGGTGTCAAGAGGCTGCCCGGGGGGTGCGGGCAGGTGCCGTGCCCTGACCCCCCCGAGCAGAGCCGCCTGCTGTGGCGGTGTCATCTCATCGTGGCTGCCAGAGCCCAGCGGGGAGCTTCGCGACGAGAGGAGGACGAGCAGAAATGGACGGCAGCGCCTCGAGCTCAGCGGTGGGACACAATAGATGGTCCTCAGCTCAGGAGTCACGCTGCCACCGGACCGGCGAGTGCCACCGTTGGCAGACTTGGCGAACGATGCCAATGCCTGTGCCGGACCAGCGGTGGACGTCGGGAGCACGGGCACGAGCCACGTGCCCGGGCTGTGGCTCGTCTGGGGCCGGGTTGTGGGTGTCTCTGGGGGCTGGGCAGCACTTGGCAGCCTGGCCAGTGCTTTAGTAGGCAAAGAGGGGCGTGGGGTGGGAAATTTTTTGGGAAACATGCTGTCGGCGAAGGGACTGTACACATCACCCCATGGGGTATTAAAGGCTTGTCTGTAGGATGCGTTGAGAGGGATGCCGTGTGTGCAGTGCCTGCATGCGAAGAAGGAGCGGGGCTGGGCAGTCGGGATGGGAAGCAGAGATGGGAAGCAACAGGCTGTGTATGTGAACTGGAGCTGTCGGGGGGGGCCACCCTTCCCTTGTGGTGTGTACCGCGGGGGCAGCTCTCGGGGCTGGGGAGCAGGACCCTGACTGTGTTGGAGGCACGGGCCAGTGTCGCGGCCTGCCATATTGCGATGTGACGTCATATCGTGTGTGCACGTCCAGCCACGCGCCGCGTCCCCTCCTGGAAGGTGGTTTGGTGGGTGTGGGAGCCCCGGGCATCGCCGCGGTGTGCCGCGAGCCTCGGCGCTGGGGGGGGGTACCCAGCGGGCCGTGTCCTGCGCTACCGGCGATGATCGGGATGGAGCAGAACCGCGGTCAGTACTGCCACCCCCTGTGATGCATGTTGCCCCAAAAAAAGACATCCCCTCCCCGAGGAGGTGGCAGAGAGTCATGGTCCCTGCATGAGACTCAGCCAGTGCCGGCACAGTGCGGTGGCGACTGTGTGGCCTGTCACACCGTGTCCGCCTCGTGGCGGCTCACACGAGACCCTGCAGCGGCGAGTGGCCAGCAGCATGCAGCCACAAGGTCGGTGTGTGACCCGAGTGGGTCCTTGCGGGGGGGTTTACCAGGGGACAGCGGACCACTTTGGGGCACGCGAGTCCCCGTGTTGGCTGTACGAGTGTCGGGCAAGCGGGGCGTGCTGGGGCTGTACCGCATCGGGGGGGGACGCAAAGCGCCGTGGTGTTGCTGTTGTCACTGTGTGCTCGTAATGTGCTGGAATTACCCATAAGCGCGGGGATGGCTGTACAAGCTCTGGGCGATGCTGTGGCTGGGGACTGCTGCAGGGCTCCCAGTACGCGGGCACTGGGGGGTACTGGTGCCAGGAGTGATGTGGGGAGCCTGTGCCAGCAGCACAGGCCCAAGCGGGGGCATCGGGGCCGCGGCGTAGGCTGAGTGGTCTGTAGGAACACTGGTGAAGAAACCTGTAACTTGCAGTAGCTAGAGCTCTGTTGCGTGTTTTCTGTTCAGTTGCGGAATCTGCGGAATGGCGACACACGGCATTGGAAACCTGGGTTTATTAGGAAACGCGTAGCTCTGTTACCTGCCTCTCGATGCTGCCCTTGGTGGTGGTGACCACCCCCCGAGACATGAGAGGTCTCAGCCAGGGTGCAAGGGGTCGGAGGCTGGTGCCGGTGTGGAAGGTGGAACTGGTCCTGTCGGAGCAAGGAGAAGCCTCCTGACAGAAGGCGACCCCCTGTAAAACATGTTGAGTAGAGGCGTTGGGGCTTCCATGTAGATGATGGGGGAGCACCTAAGGGCTGGCAGGGCACATAAGCGGTGACAGGTCTTTTGGGTCCTTAGGGTCAACCCCGCACTGTCAGGAGTGCTGTGGAGAGGTGCCGTAGACCTACAGGCTTCCCACAGCCGGGCGTAGGGCCGCAAGGTGAAAGCAGGAGCACATAGAGTCTCGGCTGGCGTCCTTCACTTGACTGACGACAGTGCCAAGTTCTTTTGGTTGGGAAGACGCTCCCCTCAAAGTCCCTGTTGGGAGGCTGTAGGTGTTTGGGCATAGCTAGGGGGCAACTTACGGTGAACCCTACCACAATCCTGGGTGTGGGCAGAAGGAAACTGTTAGTTAGGTGCGAACGTGGTGCGAAGGTCCGGGTTTGAAGGTGGTCGGCGACGCCTAAAAGGGTCGAGCTGTAACATTTTTCTCTTGGACCTTGTTTGTTAGGATGGTGTAGGTGAATAAGTATGGCTTGAGACGCAACTGGAGTTGCGCAAGGTTAAGCAGTGGCCGAAACTTCAGGGCGCAAGAGCCCTCCTCTTTTAGTCACTGAGCTTGTAATTTTTTTCTTTCTCTCCCAAAGGGCTCCTACAAGTTGCAATCTTTCTTATTGATATCCTGTTTGTCATGATTGCCTGTCAGACTAGTTAGGTATTAATAAGCAGGTTTTTGTCAGGTTTTAAAAATGTGCAAAGCATTGTTGTGTTAGTTTAAATACAACTGGGTAAGAATAAACTCATCGGGTTTGGGTGTCACTTGCTTACTTATTAGTTCAACCGGATTCCAGGATCACTGCTTTAAGTATTGGGTCTTAGTAGGACCGGATCTTTGAATGGACAAAAACCAAGAGCAGGTGTAACTATTGTTTTGTTTTTGAAATTGTTAAACAACAGCATCAAGTGGTTTCCAAACTTGTTTGTTTCTTTTATATACCGGAGTGTTGTTTAAGGAAGTTTTTTAGATTGTGGGTCACACCAACCTAAATTTATTTTAAAGTTATAAATTTATAATTTGGTGGTGTTTTAAAGCTATTAAAATAGAATTGTTTTAACAGTGAACCTAGAGATTTTATCTATCGAAGGTTTTTTTAAATCGTAGCTAGAAACCAACATAAACCAACCTTTAAAAAAAAACCAAAAAACTGTAATCAAACTTATTCATTAACTGACATAACTGTTATAGGTAACCAAAACCCTTAAACCTCCAACGTTTAGATTAAATGGAAAACTTCTCAGAAAGGGCTTTTCATCTAGTTTAGACTTAAGAAACTAAACTTACACTCATTTAGGTTTTAACTAAATCTGGCTGTTAATTTTTTTTAACTGAAAAGTTTTAGTAATCAGTTTCTAAGAATAATCTCCAGTAGTTCAACTTGACCTATGTCAAGTCACTTCAACATCTATCTATCTAAAACTAGGTTTCACTATCTATGTAAAAAGTGTGGGATTGCACAGTTCTACATCTAACCTTTAGTTATCCAGAAGAGTGAGATTTTATAGGTATCTAAGTAATTCCTATGAAGACTTCAGGTTTAGCCAGCAAACAGTAGAGGCTTGTCATCTAATCTAGAATAGATGTAGATGTAAAGAATTTTTTTCACTGCTGAAGATTTACATCTACATCTAATCTGTTTTAATGTACGCACTTTGTAACTATGTACAAAGGTAGCTTTAGTTTAAGAGTAAGAGGGTTAAAACTGAACTGCAGATTGTCATTGTTGTAGACTTCAGCAAGACATAGTTATGGCTGAATTTACAAAGCCAGGGTTTATGTTAACATAGTGTAACTTCAAAGGTCCTAGAATAGTTCAAAGTAGTTTATAAACATGTTAAAAAACTTCAGTGTTACTTAGAAAAAGTTAAAGAAGTGGTTTTTTAAGTGTCTGAGTTTCCAAAAAGATTTGTACAGTTTATAGCCTGCAGTTTTGTTTCATCTAACAACTCTTTTACCTAAAAAAGGTGAATAAACATGAGGAGTTTCCCTTTTTTCAGTTGAGACTTGTAAACATTTTCCTTTCTTTTTAAAGAAGCGTTTAAAACTTAAAAACTAGCACTTGGTAAACATGTTGACACAAAACTTCATAGTGTGTTATACACCTACTTGACAAAAATAGTTTTATGAAGCAAAAGTTGTAACAGGGTTTTAACCTTTACAAAAATGTTACACCTTCCTTAACCTAGTTTACAACCCTAAGTAACCTAAAGGATTGGAAAGAAAACTTTCTTTCATTTAAATTTTTTTAGAAATGAGAAATTTTTAACACTCTACCAACTCTCTGTCTCTTTAAAGAGTAGCTTTCTAAATTTAGTTTTAAAAAACTCGTATAAACTCTTTTTAAAAACCTCCAAAGGTTAAAAAAAAAACCCTAAGGCCATTTAAAAACTTCAAGTTTAGATTACTCTAGCTCTTTAAATTAGATTACAGTAATTGCTGCTTTTATAACCTGGTGTACTGGGTTTGCGTGGCGGGCGTTTTGGTAGCGGAGGAGGGGGCCGCAGGGCCGGCTCCTGTGAGAAGCTGCTCGAAGCTTCCCCGGCTCCAAGTTGGACCCGCCGCTGGCCAAGGCCGAGCCCATCAGTGATGGCGGTAGCGCCTCTGGGAGAACAGATTTAAGAGGGGAAACCTGCAGTGGGGGAGGAGATTGGAATGTGAGAGGAAGCCCTCTGCAGATACTGAGGTCAGTGAAGAAAGAAGTTGGGGGGGGGGGGGTTGCCCCTGCAGCCCGTGGTGAGACCAGGCGGCAGGCTGTCCCCCCCCCAGCCCATGGAGGGGAGCGGGGGACCAGATGCCCACCTGCAGCCCGGGGAGAGAGGAGCCCATGCCGGAGCAGGGGGATGCCTGTGACTCCATGGGAAAGCCCGTGCTGGAGCAGCCTGTGCCTGAAGGACTGCAGCCCACGGAAAGGACCCGCGCCAGGGAAGTTTGTGAGGAACTGCAGCCTGTGGAAAGGACTCATGCTGGAGAAGCTGGTGAAGGACTGTCTCCCGTGGGAGGGACGCCACGGTGGAGCAGGGGACGAGTGAGGAGTCCTCCCCCTGAGGAGGAAGGAGCGGCAGAGACAAGGTGTGAGGAACCGACCCCAACCCCTATTCCCCGTCCCCCTGCACCACTGAAGGTAGAGACAACCGGGAGTGGAGTTGTGCCGGGAAAGAGGGAGGGCCGGGGGGAAGGTGTTCTGAGGTTTGGGTTTACTTCTCATTATCCTTGGCTCGACTGGATTGGGAGTAAAACAAATGGATTTTGTTTCTTCCCCAAGTTGAGCCTGTCTTTTGCCCATGACCACAAGAAGTGAGTGATCTTTCCCTGGCCTTGTCTCAACCCACGAGCTTTTCTTTATATTTTCTCCTCCTCATCCCACTGGGGCCGGGGTTGGGGCGGGGGGGTGTGGAGGAGTGAGCGAGCGGCTTTGTGGTGCTTTGTTACTGGCTGGGCTTAAACCACAACACCTTGATTAGGTTAAAGAGTCTGGAAAGTATTTCTGGGAGAGAGTTTAGATTTGGCAAGAGTTTAGATTCTAGAGTTCAACTGGAAACTCTACAGGAGTTTTAGGCTCTCTGTGAACCTCCAGTCAACTTTGGTCAATTGTTAGGAGAGTTTATAAAGCTGCAGGTCAACCATTTAGTTTTAAGGAGAGTTTTATAGCTTTGTAGAGTTTTAGTTTTTAAACAACTAAAAACTCTACAAACACAGTAATCTTGTATAAAAATCTCTGCGTGTAAAAACTCTGTGGTTATGTGACTCAAAAAAGAATTTAACTAGAGTCTAGAGTTATTTTTAAAGGTCTGTCTTGTATGATTAACAAACTCCTTATTCTTTTATCTCAAAACTTTGTTTGTTTGTGGAGGTTTTTTGGTTGTTTTTTCCTTCCTTTTTTAAATATACAACTCCTAAGGTTAAACAACTCCTCTAAACTAAAAAAAAAAACCCAAAAAAACCCCAAAACAACTCCAACCAAAACCCTCTGCTGTAACTCTGTCTATGCCTAGAGTTTTAAAGAGCTTTGACTCTTTCCAACTCTCAAATGGTTGAAGCTCATTAAAAGGCGCTTGGATCTGAAGAGTTTAGAGGATTTTTAAACAACTTCTCCAGATTCAGAGTTGTCGTAAATACAAGAAACCCCTGTATGATTAAAACTCTCTCTCCTATTGGAGGAGGTTTTTGACAGTTTCTATGCCTAAGACTATAGGAACTCACAGTGATTTCCTAGAATCTTAAACTCCTTTTAAAAAATCTTGCCATACCACTACAGAGAGAGGAAAGAATCAAGAGTTTACTAGGAATTTGATAGTCAGTGATGAAGAGGTTTTGAACAAGAGTGTTTACTAACAACTCATGTGCTCCCACACTATAGTTTGTTTGACCTCTCAAAACTTTTTTGGGGTAGGTAGTTCTTTGCTGGGTAAGAAATACAGAATTCAGAGAGTTTTCGTTTGGTAAAATTATAACTCTCTTCATTTTTAAAGTTCAAAAAAATCCCGAGAGTTCCACAGTCTTAACCAAGTTTTAGAAACTCTCTAAGGTTTAGTGTAGGTGAGGTGGTGATATTTACAGTACTATTTTTACATTTGTAGTTGATGATAAAATATAAAATTTGTAATTATTAATTTTTTTTTGGTATTAGTATTACTTAAGAACTCTATGTTAAGCTAGGTGAGTTTAGTTACACAAAAAAAAAGAGTTTCTTCAGGTGAGTTCTTAATACTCACAGATCTTAAAAACTGCTAAGACTGTTACAGTTTGAGGTTTTTTGGAAGAGTCCTATACTACAGTACAGAACTCGGTGTTCTTACAACTTTGAGTTAGGTGCACTAGGTACACTCAAAGGTGAGAAGATGTTACGCTCACTTACTTAAACTCTGTGTAGTTTTGGGGGAGTTCTTTGAAGGCATTTTTTATGCCTAACAACAACCATATCAGCCCTTTTGTACCTTTGCAGTTCTGTTAGAGTTCCCAGTGTCACTTTTATGAGTTTTTACTTTAATGAAGAAAAGTTACAAAACCTCAGTTTGGGTTTTTAGCATTTTGAGTTTGGTATTCCTTCAAAGTGTGAGAGGCGGTTTTTGTAATGCTTTTTTCCTAACACTACACTACACTACAAAAAAAAAAGCATGTGAAAGCTCAAAGACCTTTTTTGTGTGGAAGTCTATTTTTTTTACAGTGGTATCCCAAGCACCTTTTGTGGAGTTTGTTATGGTCAAGAGGTCTTTAGTTCTTTTTTGTATATTGTTACACAAAAACTAGCAAGCTCTACAGAACTGGAACTTGCACTAAGATACCTTTGGTTATACAAATAGTAAAGGTATAAAAGGGGTACCGTCGGTTTGAGTGTACTCTTAAGTAAGCTTACACCCTGACCTGGTAATTGGTAAAGTTAAAAAAAACCACCTGCACCACTCGAGTAATATACAGCAGCGCGTTACTACCTGTAATATTGCAATTAACAAGACCTTAACACGTGGAAGACCTTACGCAAGTAAGTTTACATTGGTGCCTAAAGACCTTAGAGAGTAAAAAAGAAACCTGAAACTATGCACTACACTTTAAAAAGCTTTTTTAGGTCCTAACGTACAGTTGTTAAACTACTGTTAAAAGGGTAAAGACCTGTTTGTGTGGGTCTTCAACTAAAGTGTAAAACCAGTAGGGTTTTTTAACAGGTCTTCCACACTCAGAAAGAACTCTACACACTTCTTAAAAAGACCCTGAGAAAAACTACATGTGGTTTTACAGAAGCTGAAGGTCTTTATACACCAACTAAAACAGAAACCACTGCAGTTGAAGTGTTTTTGGCTTTGTTGGTGTATAAAGTGCAGTGGTTTACACTTTGTTTGTTAGACTGTAATGAACTTACTAAGACCTTTAAGGTCTTTTTAAAAAATAAGGTAATAGAAAACATAACCTTTGAAGGTCTTCGAGACCTTCCAAAGTTTGTTTACAGTCAAACCAAGGTCTTGGAAGTTCAAAAGACTATTCGAGAGCATGAAAACCATTGGGTTTTAGTTGGTTTTTTTCTCTGAAAGTTCAAGAAAACCAAAACCTAAACACAAACACAAGGGCCTATGCTTTAATAATCAAAAGCAGTACTTGTAAAAGAGCTTGTCTTCTAGACTTTCTAAGGGAACTAACTTCTTAGTAAGGTGTTTAAGTTCATTACAGGCCACGCTATATAATAAAGGTTTTTTTATTTAAAAAAGTATATTAAAAAAAGGTGGGGTTTTTAAGGTCTTTATAATAAAGGTCTTACCTTGTAACTAAGAAAACTCTGAAGTTTTCCAGACCTGTTCTTAACTAGACTCTAAAAGGTTTGTTACACACAGCTGGTGCTTTACGTTCCTTAAGTGGTTTTAGGTTTAGATTTTGAGAGTCAAATGAGGTAAAAAACTTAGGTTTGGGAGTTATAGGGTCTTTGGTTTTTTTGTTTAAACAAAAAAACCCAAACAGTGTGAGGTCTGGAGCGTAAAACCAAACTTACGCACTTACGTCTTGTATAGACCTTGTTTAGGTCTAACTACATGTGAACTCAGGTGCTTCTAAGGTCTTAAAAGCACCTTAGAGGACGTTACAAAGTGTACAAAGGTGAAGTTACTGAACTGGTCAAATTTGTAGTGAAGAGGTTCAGGACCTCTTAAAGTTTGTAACTTTTCATGGTCTTTCTTTTTTCAAGGAAACCAAAAATTCTTACTTTTTTTTCCCCATTCTGTTTCTGTTTCAGTTACGTGTCTTAACGCAAAGGAGACCTTTTAAGCTTGGTTGTAACAAGACACACAGAAACTTAAAGAGGTGCAAAAACTGAAACTTTTTTTATACAGAAGAAGTTCTTTGACCTACAGGTAAAACCTTTTTGGTTTAGAAGGTTAACCTTCTAAACCAAAAAGTTCTTGTTTTTGAAGTTCAACAGAAACTTTGCAGGTTTAACCTACGATATATACATCACAGTTTTCTAATGAACAAGGCCAAAGGTCTTTGTGGAGGTTTAAGCAGTTCTTCCAAACTCCCAGAGAAGAAACTATCCTAAGAAAAACAGGATCTCTGCCAATGAACTTCGGAAGATTTTAAAAACAGTACAGTGTTAGAAGGAAAAAAAACCCTAAATCCTTGAACTGGGTATGGTAAAAGAAACGGTTTAGAAAACAAAAACAAGGTGTGGTTTCTTTGTTTGGTTTTAATTATTTTTTTTTTAAAGAACTTCCTCAGTCCTGATTGAAGAAGTTAGTTGTTAGAGGTTCATGAACCTCTGTGCTGGGTTAAAGAATCCAGAAAAAAGTGGGTTGGTTTTTTTTTTTTCCTTTCAACTACTGGAGCTTTCCAATTTTTATAAACCCAGTAATGCTTTAGGAAAGCAGAAAAACTAAAAAAAAAAAGTTTCCTGACTTCTTACAAGATCTTTCTTGTTTTCTAGTAGAAAAGAAAAAAAATCAAACGTAAATTTTTTGTTTATTCTGCTGCTTGTTTTTTAGTAGAAAAGGAGAACAACACACCTCTTCAGGAGCGGGTTTTAGAGGAGAATTAAATTTTGCCGAGGTAAATTTTCAAGGTAGGTTTCAAGTCACGCAAGTTTGTGTAGTGGTTTAAAAACTTTGCGATATTTTCAAGTGTCTGTTTTGCTAAGAGAGAGACTAAACCTTTTGGCATTTTTGAGTGTAAGTAAGTATTTTGTGTAACTTTTCTTCTTACTTAAAGTCTGACAAAGCTTTAGAAGAAAAGGTTTATCTTAAAAAGAAGAAAACTGTCTCTAATGAAGTTCAAGGTAACTAAAGGAACTTTTACTGTAAAGAAAACTTACAGTTAGAAAAGTCAAAAGTACTTCTTACCCTCTCCTAAGAAGTCTGTCAAAAAGAAAAGGTGTTGTGGGTAACTGCAAGTAAGTTCTGCCAAAAAGCTCTTCTGAAAAGAGATTAGTTTTTTTAAAAAACTTTTTAAAACTAATCTTTTTTCAGAGGAACTTTTTGGTAGAACTTACTTGCAGTTAAGAAGAACTTTTTGCGGGAAAACTGCTTCAAAAAACTTAAAGATGAGGTAGAAGAAAAAAGTTCAAAACCTTTTAGAAGAATAATGACAAGAACTTTTCAAGAACTGTTTGAGATAAAAAATGTACT
Organism: Haliaeetus leucocephalus; assembly: GCF_000737465.1. Classification (NCBI taxonomy): domain Eukaryota; kingdom Metazoa; phylum Chordata; class Aves; order Accipitriformes; family Accipitridae; genus Haliaeetus; species Haliaeetus leucocephalus. The sequence continues at coordinate 2,644,316 of NW_010972992.1, read as the reverse complement.
TGAGGTAAGAAGTTTCCTAACAGGGGGCCTAAAATCCATTATTAACTTGTTGAAAACTTTCCTGTTCTAAATTCTAAACAAAGAACTTAGACTACTGTAGTCTAAGTAGTAAGTTCTTAAGGCACCTTGAACTTTTTCTGTAGGCTCAGTTCTTTAACACAAAGTTTTAAACTGTGTTGTAAAGGAACTTCAAAAAACCCCCAGAAACAGCTGCCGCTTTTTGAAGAAAAAAAACTGGAAAGGAAAAAAGGTCTTGAAAATGGTAGAGAACCTTTTACTAGTTTTGAACCTTTCACTACTGAAAGTGCTTCAGGTTTCCTCCTTCCTCCTTAAGGTACACTTTTTTCATAAAAAAGGCATAGGGTTGTTTTTTTAAGGGGAAGGAGGCAGCAACCAATTTGAGTCTTGTTACTATTCTTCTGACAACTTCTTTAAGAAGGTCCTTAGGAGTACAGAGCTGTAGGTTTGAAGCTTCAGATCTTTGAGGCTTCACGTAGTACCAATTTACCTTCAACTTTCTTCAGGGAGTGGAAATTTTTTTTTGGTGAAACTAACAAGTGTTTAACTTGCACTTGTAAAGTACTTTTTAATAATAAAGGGACTTTTAATAATAAAGGACTTCTTATTTACACTTTAACTTACTTTTTAGTTTAAAGCATATATTTACACTATACACTTAACTAATACAGTTTATGTATAAATTTAACACCTCAAATTAAAGAAAGTTTTGTAGTAAACTTTTTAGTGTAGATAAATTATATACACTAAAAAGTGTATTACATACTTTACATATACTAGAGTACACTGTTTGTATATGCTTTGTGTATAAAGAACTTTAAGTTAGTATATAATACTTAAAACTTAGATCTAAGTTTTAAAAGTATGCGGTACTTGTATAAATAATATATAGGTATTTTAATAAAAATATATTTCATGTATATACAAAGTATTAATATTTTTAAAGTGTAAAGTACTTGTAAGTAAGTATAAGTGTAAAGTATTATAAGTAAAGATTACTTGTATATACAAGTTTATACACTTTACAGTAAAATGTATAAGTGTATAATTATACACTTAAAGTTATTATATAATACTTAATATATTAAGTTATACTTACTTTATACAAATTAAGTATATACTTAACCTTAAATTACTTGTAAGATAAGTATACTTATACACTTTAACGTTTATAAATTTATATAACTTTGCATACTTTATGAGTACTTTAAGTATAAAGTGCAGTACTGCACTTAAGTATATTTGATAATAAGTTTTATAATTTTACAATAAAGTATATATTATATATCTGTAACTACTTTTTAAACTTAAGTTTCAACTAAAGTATTTAAAGAAGCATTATACTTAAGTATGTAAGTGTATATCTTAGTATATATATCTATCATTAAAGTATAAGACTATATATTAAGTATATAGATATATTACATATACTTGTTAAAGTGTAACTTAAGATATCTTATGATGTGATATCTTAATATTATTATGATATACATCTTTTGTACTATCTTAATATCTTCTTAGGTTATATTATCTTTTATATCATATAAAGATATATAGGTATACATCTTATAACTCAATATATCATAAGTTATTCTCTTATAATATCTTTTATATAATATGATAAAAAAGATATTTATGTACTATCTTAATATCTTATTATGTGAGTTTCAACTGTATCTATAATCTTTATATATAAAGTTAGACACTTATGGTATCTTATAATCTTATATTTTATTAACTATATATAATCTTAAAACTAATAAGTATATTGTATAAGTATATTAGTCACCATAATATCTTATTTTATTAGGTATATATCATAAGATATATCTTATTATTAGTTATATATCTTTTCTTACATAGCATAAAGTATTATATCTTATCTTTGTTGTTAAAATAACAGAGTATAAGTATGTAAACAATAAAAGTATAACATTAATATGATATATCTACGTATCTTATTTCATACTAAGTATCAGATATCATAGTAATCTTTATATAAGATATGATTTATAACTAATATACATCATATCTTCTAACATTAAGAAATCTTAATGTTATAAGTAAAGATATCATCTTCGTATATATATCCTAGGGTATATATACTATTATAAGATAAGATTATACACAGTGTATAATAATATGTAACAGGATATATCATATAGCACCTTATATCCTAACACAAATGAGGTATCATAATAATATAATATCTGCCTATAAGTAGATAAGTATATATAGGTACAAGATATTATCGTTTATTATAATAAAAAGATGAATTTTATATAATATCTTATTTTATTTTTATTATTTAATATTTCATTACTAAGTATACACTTGTATACTTAAGATAGTTACAACTATCTTACGACAGATATCTGTTACAAGTAAGATATCATATAAGATGATGTAAATCTTTATATACATCTTGTATGATAAGGTATACACTTAAGTGTATACCTTATCATATATCTTTATAATAAGATATTATCTTATATAAGTACAATATACTTGTACCTATCTATGTAATATAGCTAAGATACGTAAAGTACCTTATAATTATATCTCCTACTTAGGTATACACTTTTATATCTTATCGAGTATACGTAAATAGTAAGATATATTAAAATATGCACTTATAAGATAGATATCTTATCATCTTAGATACATAATAAATATATCTAAGACAAATATAAGTACATAACCTTAAGATATAAGATATCTATCTTATAAGTATATAACATAAAAGATAGATATCTACTTTATCTACAAGTATACACTCATAAGATAACTTAGATATATCTTTCTACCTAATTTTACTCTTATACTCATCTAAGTGTATACTTACTATATCTGTCATCTTACATCTTTATAAGATATCTATGATAGATATCATCATAGTTAGATAAGGTATAATTATTCTTATGTACTTATAGTATCTAAATCTAAACATCGTTTATCATAAGATTTATTGTTATACTTAGATATCTGTTAGATATTAAGATAGATAAGTCATAAAATATTAGAACTACATATCTCATAACTTAAAATAAGTACATAGATAGATATATACATAATGTAAGTATACACTTAGATAATGTAAGTTCTTAGATACTTAGGTATCTAAGAACTTAGATCAGTATATACCAAAGTTATATACTATACTATTTTAGATGGATATGCTAGGTATACCTATCTAAGGACTTATATACACAACTTACTTATACTATATGATCATACTAACATACATCTAAGTGTATACTATCTATAACATAAGTATAAACTAAGTAATGTTCTTATATCATATCTAAGTTATTATAGACAGATAGTAATGATATAAAATCTTAGTATACACTTTAGTCCTTAGATGAGTATATACTAATCATGATAAGATAACTTAGATATCATAGTATATACTTCAGTATATACTAAAATTATCTTATGATAGTATATACTAAAGTTAGGTATATACTAATGATAGTATACACTTTAGATAGGTAAATAAGTTGTTTCATATCTATCTATATACTGTCTACCTAAGTTACATAAGTACACTGAATATAATCTTATAACTTATAACAGCATGTATCATATCTTAGTATACACTGTTATATCATATCTAAGTATAACTTCATACTTGATATATCTATTACTTATGATATATGTTATATCTAACTTATATACTTGGTATACACATATATCTTAAGTACACACTAAGTATATATGTTGTCCTGGTTTCAGCTGGGATAGAGTTAACTGTCTTCCTAGTAGCTGGTACAGCGCTGTGTTTGGAGTTCAGTATGTGAAGAATGTTGATAACACTGATGTTTTCAGTTGTTGCTCAGTACTGTTTAGACTATAGTCAAGGATTTTTCAGCTTCTCATGCCCAGCCAGGGCACCTGACCCAAACTGGCCAACAGGGTATTCCATACCATGGGACGTCCCATCTAGTTTAGGAACTGGGAAGTGGGGGGGGCAGGGATTCGCCGCTCGGGGACTGGCTGGGTGTCGGTCGGCGGGTGGTGAGCAATTGCCCTGCGCATCATTTGTACATTTCGATCCTTTTATTACTACTGTTGTCATTTTATTAGTGTTATCATTACCATTATTAGTTTCTTCTTTTCTGTTCTATCAAACCGTTCTTATCTCAACCCAGGAGTTTTACTTCTTTTCCCGATTTTCTCCCCCATCCCACTGGACGGGGGGGGAGTGAGTGAGCGGCTGCGTGGTGCTTAGTTGCTGGCCGGGGGTAAACCACGACAATGTCTAAGTATACACTTATGTTCTTAGTACATACCTATATATATACTAAGTACTTAGTATACTATACTAACATTCTTATGAAAATATACTAAGAACTTATAACATATGTAAGTTCTTATGTTATATGTTATATAGTGTAACGTATGTTATATGTTCTATAGTTATAGATAACTATATGTTATATAGTTATAACTTGGATAGGCATATACCTACTAAGTTATACTTAGATATGATAAGTAGTATATATATACACCTTTATACTACTATGTATCTAGGTGTATGTTAGTATATCATTATACGAAGATATAACATAAGACCTTTTAGTATACACTAAAAGTTAGTATATATCATAACTAGTATATATACCTAAGATAGAAGTTTAATCTATTAAGTAATGTTCTTTCTATGTTATAAAATGTACTTTTAGTATATACTAACTTATAAGTTTAATAAGTAATGTATATATACTTAAATCTTAGTATATATAGATACTAAATCTTTATTTTAGTATGTACCTAAGTTATACTAACACTTAAGTTAGTATACACTACTAAATCATCGTAAGTAAGTTGGTAGTATATAAGTACATTATTAAACAAATATAATTTCTTGATAGTTATATACCTATTAAAGTTGTATACTACTATTAATGTACATTAAGTGTATATATAAAACTTAGTGTAACTTAGTAGATCTTATATACAAAGTATTAGATAATCTATGAGATAATGTAATTTAGATTATATCTGATAGTATATCAACCTAATTAGATAATCTAAGTAGTATATACCTATCAGAATTTAAATTATACTCTTGTAAAGTTATTATCTAATACTCAGATAAGAATGATAGATTATAGAAGTGACTCTAATTAGTATATTTTAGATTATAAAAGTTTTAGATAAGAGTATATCTTTTATATACTACTTAGATATCTATTAAAAGTTCTATATACTCTCTAAGATATTAAGATACCTTAGATTATATAAGAGTATAAATCTATCACTTATATAGAGATATGTACTTAGATATCTAAGGTATATACTTATATAAATCTAAGAGTATATCTAAAAAAAGTACAAGTTATATACTCAGGTAGATAGATATATACTTATAAGAAGGTATATATCTGATAGTATTAGATTCTACAAAAACATATACTTAGTAGATAGATTTATAATCTAAGATAGCTTATTGGGTTTGTGTGGCAAGGTTTTGGTAGCGGATGGGGGTTACAGGGGTGGCTTCTGTGAGAAGCTGCTGGAAGCTTCCCCCATGTCCGACAGAGCCAACACCAGCCGGCTCCAAGATGGACCCGCCGCTGGCCAAGGCCGAGCCCATCAGCGATAGTGGTAACGCCTCTGGGATGACATTTTTAAGAAGGTAAAAAAGTTGCAGCGGGCACAGAAATGGCAGCCGGAGAGAGGAGTGAGAACCATGTGAGAGAAACAGCCCTGCAGACCCCCAGGTCAGTGCAGAAGGAGGGGGAGGAGATGCTCCAGGCGCCAGAGCAGAGATTCCCCTGCAGCCCGTGAGGAAGACCATGGTGAGGCAGGCTGTCCCCCTGCAGCCCATGGAGGTCCACGGTGGAGCAAATATCCACCTGCAGCCTGTGGAGAGAGGACCCCATGCTGGAGCAGGTGGGTGCCTGAAGGAGGCTGTGACCCCGTGGGAAGCCCGCGATGGGGCAGGGTCCTCGCAGGACCTGCAGACCCGTGGAGAGAGGAGCCCACGGAGCAGGTTTTCTGGCAGGACTTGTGACCCCGTGGGGGACCCACGCTAGAGCAGCGTGCTCCTGAAGGACTGCACGCCGTGGAAGGGACCCACGCTGGAGCAGTTTGTGAAGAACTGCAGCCCGTGGGAAGGACCAACAGTGGAGAAGTTCGTGGAGGACTGTCTCCCGTGGGAGGGACCCCATGCTGGAGCAGGGAAAGAGCGCGATGAGTCCTGCCCCTGAGGAGGATGAAGTAAGTGGCAGAGACAACGTGTGATGAACTGACCGTAAACCCCATTCCCTGTCCCCCTGTGCTGCTGGTGGGGGAGGAGGTAGACAATCCAGGAGTGAAGTTGTGCCCGTAAAGAAGAGTGGTGGAGGGGAAGGTGTTTTGAGATTTGCTTTTATTTCTCATTACCCTACTCTGGTTGATTGGTAATAAATTGAGTTAATTTTCCCCAAGTTGAGTCTGTTTTGCCCGTGATGGTAATTGGTTGAGTGATCTCTCCCTGTCTTTGTCTCGACTCATGAGCCTTTTGTTATATTTTCTCCCCCCGTCCCACTGAGGGTGGGATGGGGAAGTGATAGAACAGCTTCAGTGGGGACCCGGCTTTCAGCCAGGGTTAACCCAAGACAGATAGATAAGACTATAACTTAGTATTAGAGAGATTGTGCGTATATAGCTGACAGTATTACATAGATTGTGTATATATCGGATAGTATTTGATAGAGTGTGTATATAGCTGACAGTATTAGATAGATTCTATGAAAATATATACTTAGTGGATAGATTTATAATCCAAGATAGATAAGACTAACTTCGATAGATTGTGTATATATCCGATAGTGTTAGATTCTACAAAAATGTATCTATCAGATTATAAATCTATCTACTAATTATAAGACTAACTTAATATGACAGATTATATATATCTTATAGTATTTGATAGATTGTGTATATATGTGATAGTATTAGATAGATTGTGTGTATATCTGACAGTATTTGATAGATTCTATGAAAGTATATCAGATTATAAATCTATCTACTAAGTATAACACTGACTTAATATTAGATAGATTGTATATATCCGATAGTATTTGATTGTGTATATATGTGATTGCATTTGATAGATTGTGTGTATATCTGACAGATTTGATAGATTCTATGACCATATATACTTAGTGGATAGATTTATAATCTAAGATAGATAAGAGTATCAGATATATACACAATCTAATTCTAAGTCATACTCTTATCTCTCTTAAATTTATAATCTACTATGAGATATATATACACAATCTATCTAATACTTTCTGATATATACACTATCTATCTAAGCGTATAAGGTATCTATCTATAGATTTATACTATAGTATAAGATATAAAATATTTAAAACATATACTTTACCTTTTAAGTATACTTAGATATCTTCTTTTATAATCTAATGCTAAGGATATGTTACCATATCCTTAGTATAGTATAATTATCTAAGATAAGATATAGCAGTTAGTTAATATTAGTGTACTAAGATTATAGTATACTCTACCTAATACTCTAATCTTCGATCCTATATACTTATGATACTCTAAAGTTTATACAGTTCGTAGCATGCTATATTAAGATATTTATAGAGTAGTATATAAGTTATATAATAGCAGCTTAGTATATAACCTGTAAAGTTTATACTATCTGATACTTCTTTAGGATATAAAATGTTACACATCATCTTATTACACTAATACTGTATATTTGATAGATATATTGTAAAATATTAAAACTGTAAAAGATATACTTTGTATACTTATACCTTATAAATTTTTACAGTTTAGAAAATTTTCTAAACTGTAAGCTTTACATACGTCTAGATTAAGTAAACTATATACAGTAAATTAAGTAATAACTTTGTAAAAGTACTATATTTAATTTTTCATATTTGTGTATATATACATAGAAGTATGAAAATTTAAGTATAGTTCTCTTATATAGCTTTTATTTTTAAGTTAGGTCTATATAACTTAGTTTATGTATAGATAAACTAGGTAGAGTAAACTTTCTAGAAAAAAGCATGTATCAAAGTATACTTTTTACTTTTAGTAACTATATATATCTATTATAATGTACAATATATTTATAGTACTTAAGTAAACTATTTATTAAAGGAAAACTACATATAAAGGTGGACTGAAGATACACTTAAATACCTATTACCAAAATTATAGTTAAAGTTTAAAAGTAGTATACTAAAAAGTTTTCTTTTAAATAAACTTATACTGTAAGTAAAGACAACTCACTTCATATTACACTACTAGCTTATATATAACTTAGGCATAGGCAGACATAGACAGTTATCTGAGTATAAAAAAAGTAGTAAAAATTTTGGGCTTCTTAAAAAAACCTCCTTTTAAATTTAAGAAAAAAAAGAAAGGTCCTGAAGCCTAATCTCTTCTCTTATTAAAATTTTTTTTAATAAAACCTACAGTGCTCTTTGTTGTTATTTATGCTGCAAAATAAAAAAAAAAAAAGAAAAAAATTTATTTTCTCTGCAGCAAAATGACTTCTAAAATCTTATCCACCTCCAATCTACCTCGGATTAACAATGTTTAAGCATTGTAAAAACTTTTAAAAGCTGACAATAGCCATTCCCACCTCCTCCACAACCACCCACCTTGCATTTTACAATGTCTCTGACATGCAGCTCCTGCCCTGTCCGACAGCTCCAGGCACCAGACATCTCCTTCCCTGAGTTACCACCGATACAGACAGGCATCTCCCCGGCCCAGCCCCCCCTAACAGAAGGCAGCCGCTGCCACCACCTCCAAAAAGCTGTGTCCTGATTCCTGCAGGCATCACCAGGGTGCAGCTTTCCAGAACAGGGTTGGGGAGCGCTCCCCAACCAAACTGTCCGTCGCCTGCACTGACCTGCTGGCACTGGCCAAGCAATCGTGGGCATGGCCAGGCAACTGCCCCAGGAGGCAGGGATCCATCGCCTCGCCACCTCCAGACCAAATATCCTCCTCTTCATCACTCTCACACCCCCAACCCTCCAAATCACAGACACACCTGCAACCCAGGGCACCCCTGCCACCAGAACACCAACAGCCCAGAACGCTCTCCATCCCTGCCAGCAAGGGGTGCCACCACCTGAGGCCAGGACACACACTGTGGCACCGCTGCCCTCCTGTTGATGCCCCCCCCCGACCAGGGGACATCCCCCATGGCCCCACCTTACCAGACATTCCCAGGACTGCTGCGGAGGACAAGACAGAGGCTGTCCTCTGGCACCAGCCTGTATGCCATCTCAGCCAGGACGCTTGCCATCACCCCGGCTCCAGGGTCTGCCGGCCCCGGGGGGGGTCTGCACGCTCCACCTGCAGAGACAGAGACATGCGTTAGGAGCTGTGCCTCAAAACAAACAGCCCACGACCCACCCCTTAAAACCCCACCAGCCATCTCCACCCCCTCCCCAACACCACACAGCATGGCCAGGGATGGCCACAGCAGAGCCTCTCCTCCCTCTTCCACCCTAGAGGCACCAAGCTTCAAGCACAAGGGGGGGTGCTTACAAGAAGAGGGGGGCTCTGGGGCACCTCTGACAAAGAAAGAACCCCTGGCAAGTGAAGGATGCTCCCCCCTCTCCATCCCTCCCAATAAACAAGCACCCCAGACCCCCAGAACAGAGGGGCAGGACCCACGCCACAGTGTCGCCAAGCTCTCCCTCACCCCCCCAGCTCCCCAGGGCTCTCACAGCCGTAACACACTCCGGCACGGACCTCCCCTTGCCCCCCCAATCCCCCCCAGCTCAGCTGTCAGTGCCTGCTGTGCCCAGGAGAGCCCCGCTCAGCACAAAACCAAGAAACATCCAAACAACTAGGCTGCTGCAGCACCAAACCATTTAGACACCACACTAAACCAACAGACTAAGAGGAAAACAAAAAAATCCCAGAACCCAGCACACCCCGCTTCCCTGGGCACAGCTGGCACTGCAGGCAGATGAGAGAGAGACCCACAGACCCCAAGGCCACGGGGTCCCCTCCCAGCAGGACCCTGAGCTTGGGACCACCCTGGGCAACAAGGACAAACACCCCCAGGGCCAGCACTCACCAGGCAAGGGATAGACCAATGCTCCAGGACTGGATAATGCTCGGCCGCTGACAGGAGAGAAGGGAACAGGCTATAAGTCCCTGCACCAAGGTCACCCCCCTGCACCCACTCCCCCAAGACAGAGAAAAGGAGCAGGGGGGCAATGCAGGGGTTACAGAGGGACTAGGAGGAGATTGAATCAAAAAATAACAAAATAAAAACCAAACAACCCAGGGCCATGCCATTTTCTCCCGCTTTTCCCTGTTGCTGTCCATCCAACTCCAGCTGGGGAGCCACGACCTGGGGTCTAGAGAGCAGGGAGAAGACGGAAAAGTAACCCAAAACCATCAAACCAGGGGGTACAGACCCACACCGTGAGGCAGAGAGGAAGGAGGTAAAGCCGGGGGAAGGAAGGGGGAAGGAAAGGGGAAAAGGGGAAAAAAGATTAAAAAAAAGGTGGGGAGGGTTAGGGATGGGCATGAAAAAGGGAAACACAGAACAGAGAACACAGAAAACCTGAGGGGACAAAGGAGGAACACCATGGCAGGGGGAGAGAAAAGACAAAGCAGGAGAATACAGAAATAGCAAAAAGACACAAGGCAGGGAAGAAGCAAACAACAGTGAGAGGGAGAGGGAAGGAAGGAGACAAAGACCAAAAACACAGTGGCAGTAAAGAGGGGAAAGAGGAAAATGACATAAGGGGGAGGAAGGTGGAAAGAGAGGAAAAAGAGAAAGACCAGGGAGCAGGAGGAGAATGGAGAGGGGTAGAGGGAACTAAAAAAGAAAATGGGCAGAAGACAAGGAGAAAAAAGAGAAAGAGGAAAACCACAAAGCAGGGAGACACCAGGAAGAGATGGGGACAAGCAGGAGGAAGAGACTTAGGAGGGAAAAAATTTTTAGAAAAAGAGAGCTAGAAAGCAGGATAAGATGGGGGGACAGCAGGAAAAAGGGAAGGAGGAAGAAGACAGTGGAACATACAGGAGGAAGCCAGAGGAGGGAAGAGCAACATAAACATAGAAAGAAGGCACGAAATAGACACTAGGAGGGGAGAAAAATGCCCAGGGCAGGGAGGGCAAAGGGCCACCCACCCCAGAGGGCGCCGAGCTCTCGTCTCTGACCTCAGCATGTTCAGACCTGCCATGGCTGTGGCCAGACCTGGCACACACAGTGCCAGCCACTGCGCCCCATCCATGGGGACACCCCCTCTCCGGCAAATGGGGACAAGCCCCTGGCCCCTTGCCGCCCGCTGTGCCCAGGAGAGCGCCTCTCAACCACAACAGAAAAAACAAAACGGCTGCAGCACCAAACCATAAACACAACAAACTAAAACAACAACCTCACAGCAAACAAAAGACCCCCCCCCCCCAAATCCCAGGCACACCCCCTCACTCAGAAACACACACACCCCCAACCACACACACACTGGCCCCAGGCTGGCCCGGGCACAGCGAGCGCTGAAGGCAGCCAAGAGCAGACAAGGGACTGGGGTCCCGCTCCCAGCTTGGGACTGGCACCCCCATCCCAGGGACCCCCTAGGAAACAGGGACAAACCCCCCAGGCCGGCACTCACTACTCCAGGCAAAGGATGGAACAATGCTCCAGGACAGGACAATGCTCAGCCACTGGTGGGGGCACAGGAGGAGAGAAGGGGGGCACTGAGCCCTAACACCCCAAACTCCCAGGACAGAGGGAAAAGGTGAGGGATGCAGGAGGAGAATTCACCAAAAAAGTCTTGGGACCCCCAGGGCCACACAGGCAGTTGTGTTGTCTATGTGTTGTCACCCCCCCCCCCATCCCATCCCCTCCACTTTTCTTTTTTTTCCTACCCAACCCCAACCAGGCCACAATGGGTTGGGGGACAGAGAGGTAGAGAACTTGGGGGAAAATAACCCCAAACCATCAACCAGTGGGAAGGAAGGAGAACCACAGAAAGGGATGAAAGGTATAAAAAGGGAGGGGGTAGCAGGAAAAAAAAAAAGGGAAAGACAGAGCAGACACAAGAGCAACCAAGGACAGAGAGACACAGAAGGATGACAAGACAGCTAAAAGAGAAAAAAAAAGAAGAGGAAAAGGAGGAAGACAGGGGACAGGACAAAGACATGCAGGGGGATGCCAGGAGGAAAGCAATGAGCAGGAGGAGGAGAAAGAACAGGGAAAAGGACAATGGTGGAAGGGGACAAAGACACAGGGCAGAAAGAAGACAACAGGGGGCAGGAAGACAAACAAGACAGGACATACACACAACCACCACCAAGGAGGGGTGAAAAAAAGGGAGGGGGTGTCAAAGACAGAGAGGGACCAAGAACGAGGTGGGGGGGGTGTCAAAAAAACAAAAAGGGAGAGGAGGGGGATCAAAAAAAGGAGGAAGGGAAAACAGTTGACAGGAAAGAGGAAAGGGGGGCGAGGGGCAAAGGAGAAGGAAAGAGGGGCAAAGAAGGAGGAAGGCACTTGACAGGAAGGAGAAAATGTCCAGGACATGGGGGCAAAAGGGCCACCCACCAAAAGGGCACTGAGCTCTTGCACCCACCTTGGTGCAGGCGGGGCTGCTGTGGCTGCGGCCAGACCTGGGGACCCCCCTGCCCCTGGACCGTGGGATCTTGGCTAATGGCCTCAAGCACCCACCGTGCCCAGGAGAGCCCCACTCAACCAAACCAAACCAACAAAAAAACAATGGCTGCAGCACTAAACCATGAACACAACAAACTAAAACAACTACCTTCAAGAAAACAAAACCCCCCAAAGCCCAGGCATACCGCCACACTTGCACCCTACTTTGCTGGGCACAGCAGGCGCTGGAAGCGGCCGAGAGCAACCCAGAGCCCTGAGGCCACAGAGGTCCCCTCCCTGTGGGACCCTGGGATGCCCCTGAGTGATAGAGACAAATGTCGTGGGGCCAGCACTCACCGGGTGAGGGACGGCCACTCCACCACAGACAGGACGATGCTCCAGGATAGGCAGATGCTCAGCCACCAGCAGGAGGAAAGAAGGGGACAGGCTTCAAGTCGCTGCACTGGGGCATCAGCACCGACACCCCCACCGGCCCCCAAACCCTCCCGTCAGCCCCCAGGCACCTGGTGCACGCTGGCCCTTCTGTGGGCCAAGCCCCAGCACCCCAAACCCCTGGAACAGAGGGGAAAGGGGCGGGGGGGAATGTGGGGTGAGATTTCCCCAAAGCATACCTGGACCCCCACGACCACCACGTCAGTTTTCTACCTCTTTTCTCTTACTTTCTTTACCAGACCTCAACTGGGTTTAAATGGATTGTGGAACATAGAGGGGGAGAACTTAGGAAAAAAAAACAAACAAAAAAACCCAAACAAAAACCATCAACCTTGTGGGAGAGTGAGTAACACCAGGAGAAGGAAGAGGAAACAGGGGGAAGACAAGAAAAAGGGAAAAAGAGCAGAGCAACCAGGAACCAAGGACAGGGGGCAGGAGGAAGAGAATGGGCAGAGAAAGCAGAAAAACAGGAGAGCTAATAAAGAAAAAAAAGAAAGAGGAGGAGGATGACGGACACAACAAAGACAAAGCAGGGGAACACTAGGAGAAAAGAAAAAAGGAGGAGGAAGACAAAGGGGAAGGCAGGAGAAAAACAACATATACAGGGAAAAAAAAGCAGGGAGGAGGGGGCAAGGAAGAAGGCAGGAGGAAAACAAAGGGGAGTATCAGGAGGAAGAGGAAGACAAAGACACAGAGGGGAACAACAGGAGAAAGGCACATGGAGGGAGGAGAAAATGCCCAGGATGGAGGGGGCAAAGGGCCACCCACAGTGGGGCACTGAGCTCTTGTTCCCCTGCCTTGGTGCAAGCGGGGCTGCCGTGGCCACAACCAGACCTGGCGCTGGCATGCACTGTGCTGGCCATGACTGGCCACTATGCCCCAGCCACGGGGACACCCCATCCCCAGCAAATGGGGACAAGCCCCCGGCCCCTTGCCTGCTGTGTCCAGGAGAGCTCCACTCAACCAGAACAGAAAAACCAAAACCAAAATAAAATGGCTGCAGCACCAAACCATAAATACAACAAACTAAAACAACAACCTGACAGAAAACAAAAGACCGCCCCAAACCCCAGGCACACCCTCACACTCACCCCCCCCCCTCAAACACACACACACTGGCCTCAGGGTGGCCTGGGTACAGCAGGTGCTGGAGGCAGCCAAGAGTTGACAAGGGACCAGGGACCCGCTGGTGGGACAGAGAGCTTGGGGACACCCTAGGAGACAGGGACAAACCCCCTTGGCACTCACCAGACACCATGCAGCACCCCGATGCTGATGGGACAGAGGCAGTGCACAAACATGACCCCACAGCTGCAGCCACGGCTGACGGCGCCAGTCCACATCCAGGGCTCTCCTCGGGCACAGCCTGCACGGCAAGAAGGGGAGGAGCACGGTGAGCTGTTGGGCCCATGGGGTAACCCCAAAAGACCTTCCCCCATCCCTCCCTGAACCCCTGCCACCCGCCAGCCCCAACACACACCCTCCATACCTGTGCCACCAGAGTGGTCCTGTTCTGCCCTGCCAATGGACACCTGCTCTCGCCTCCAACAAGGATGCTGTGGGAAGGAACCAGGCACTGCGGTCCATAACATTGAAAAAAATGTAAGGCACAAGACTATGAGCCATCTCTGCCCAAAAGCACCCACCAGCCCCCTGCACCCCCACCCCAGCTGGGTGGCCATAGGACACCCCAGGCCCAACACTCCCATGGTGGGCAAACCTTAGAAAACACCAAGGGAGAAAAGCCCAGGGATACCTTTTCCAACGGAGAACAGGTCCAGCGGAGATGGGATCAGCCCCAGGATCACCCACACACCAGGGTGGTCTGCGCACAAGGGGTCAGGACAGGACAGGGACCACCAGCATCCCGCAGCCTAGGGACATAGGGAAGGCACACAGAGAAGGCACATGGGGAAAGGGACCACTGTGGCACCGAGCTCTCACTAAACCCCCCGAGCACGGGAAGGGCCATCACAGCCACGACCCAGCTTTGGCTGGACCCCCCACCCTCCACCCCAGCACCCATGGGCACCTTGCCCAAGGCCAGCTCCGGCACAGGGCCAGCACCCCCTGGCCCCGGGGGGGCTCAGGGTGGCCCTGGCTCCCTCTGGCAGAAGCAGCTGCACCTCCCGGGCGCTCGCCCCCAGCCCCACA
>NW_010972992.1:2619046-2628906 GCF_000737465.1 Haliaeetus leucocephalus | reverse complement strand
CACCCAGGCTTTCCCAGGTACAGCAGGCACCACCGGCATCACAAGGAATGCCATGGCCCCGGTCCCCACGGCACCGAGGGTGGGCACCCCAGGTGGACCCCTGCCGGTAGGGACTCGCAGCTGCCCTAGGCTGCTCCTGGCACCACAAGCCCTCCTGCCAGGGGGCAGAGAGCTCAGTGCCACAGCGGGGGGGGGGCACAAGGATGGGGATGACGTACACATGAAGTACCACTCTCACCCACCTGCGACGGATAGGGCTAAAGGACCTCGGGAACGCTCCTCTGCTGGCCAAGCACCAGCTCTGGGGACAAGGAAAGAATGGAGTCCAACAGTACCTAGGATCCATTTTGTTTCCAGGTTCCTCTGTTCCTCTTTGCTGCATTTCCACCATGTCATCTCAAAAAACAGTTTAAGTACCTTGCTTTTTTTGGTTTTAAATAAAACCCATAATTCGCATCTTTTCTTCCCAGCTTTCTCCTCCTTCCATTGCAGGATCTCATAACGGTACAGATCTCCTACAGGATGCTGCTATCAAG
The DNA here is from genome assembly GCF_000737465.1 of Haliaeetus leucocephalus. Lineage (NCBI taxonomy): Eukaryota > Metazoa > Chordata > Aves > Accipitriformes > Accipitridae > Haliaeetus > Haliaeetus leucocephalus. The sequence continues at coordinate 2,628,370 of NW_010972992.1, read as the reverse complement.
TGGTACCTAAAACCAGAGCTTCGCTTACCCCAGCAGTGCCGGTGATGGGCATCAGCAGCTCCCAGCCAAGCCTTCCAGCTTCACCAGTAAGGATTTGCTGCTCCCGCTCCAGCACTATCATCAACTCAGGGGCATTTGCAAACCCCAAGGGGAAACCAGATCCTACCCTGCTCACCCTGACCCTGGCCCTAGCACTTCAGCCCCCAGCACCGCCCTAATTGGCTCAACCCAATTGCCCCCACCTGGGGATGGGTGGTTCCCTCCCTGCCCTGCTCCCTGCCAACTGCTCCTCTCTTCCAGCCATCCCTTCACCCCGATCCCAAGCTCACACGTTTTACAGGCGGGGGGGCCCCGCACGTCCCAGTCCCCTGCATCAGCTGGGGAACGTCCTGCTCCTCCCTGTTCCCCATTTCTGGGGCAAAGCACAACCTGCCTCGAGGCTACGCAGCTCTAGGATCTCCCGGCAACGTCCCCCCATCTGGCTTCACACCACCCAGCCCCTGACCCTCATGGCAGCCCCAGTGGGTCCTTTCGCAAAGTGGGGAGCCCGATTTGGGGGTGTCCCGCCGGGGCAAGAGCCACGGCTGCCCAAAATGGGCCCCCCCAGCACGGGGTGGCACCCTTCGTGCAGCTTACCTTTTGGAGCCGATGGGGACAAAGCACAACCAGAGGGCCCCCATGCTCATCGAGTAACTGAGGGGCTTTTCTTTCCAGCACAGATGCTTTGGGTACACGTGGGGGATGGCCAGGCATGCACCCCTGTGGGATGCAGCTCCCTGATCAGTAGGGACTGGAAGCAACTGAAGGCAAGAGTTAACACCCTCTGGGGGAAGGAGCTTCCCCCCCACACACAGACCCTCACCCTACTTTTAATTACTTCTTTCCAGTTTTCAGCTCCTTTTGCCCTCTCTCAAGCCCCAGCACTCTTCAAAAAAAGTTAAACCCAAACCCCAGGCTGAGAATCGCTCCCCCGGCAGTGCTGAACCACCTCAAAGCACCAGAAATGCTCCCAAAAAAAGGAGTGTGGAAATTCCTAGTGACCACAAGGCAGACTGGAGATCCACAGGTTCCCTGCCCACTCACAAGCGTCCCTCACCCCCCCGGCAGCAGAGAGGTGAAAGGGCATGGCACAATCTGCCTTGGCAGCGCCAAAACCCTCGCACGGTTTCCCGAGAGCATAAAAAGCCCTGCATGACGAAGACAGGCCAGGCAGCCGCTCATGTGGCTCTCGGCCCTGTCCCAGCTCTGCGCAGCGAGCACAGCAGCTCACCAACGCTTCCCTTCCCTGTGTACCCAAATGCTGCTCCTCCGTTGCCAAGGATGCTTTCCCCTCAAAATCCCCCATACATCCAGGGTTTCTGACCCAAAACCATCAGCGCAACTGCCTCCAGCAGCTCCTCAGGGCGAGTGCTTTCACCCAGCTCCGATATCCAAAGGAATCCTCATCGGTTGCCTGCTGTAACTCCTATCTAGAATCTGATCCAAAAGGACGCAAGAGCTGCTGCACTGGCGCAGCCACATCGGAAACGCTACCAGTAACACCAGCAGGCTAAAAAAAAAAAAAAAAAAATCATTCAAGCAAGTTTATTCTTGCTCTTCTCGTTTCAGAGAAGCCTTCGGGAGATGCTGAAACGGCATTCACAAGATGGAATGGACAAGGGAACACAACACAAAAGATTTTTTGCCTTTTTCATTGCATTTTATTGGAAACGAGCAATACCGATTGCAAAAATCATTCCATTCCACTTAAGCACCAGACCTGGATTCCATCAATCAGTTATCTAGGCAGCCAAGGACACAAACACCATGATCACCGAAAAAAGCCACTCGGAGGCTGAGCACAGCCACGTCCCAGTGAGCTAGAGGCGCTCTCAGTGAGCACGGAGGCTTTAGTCTGGCACATGCCCTGGCAAAGGGGCTTCCTTTGCCTGTCCCTAACGTTTCCCATCAGCACGGCACCAGTCTCCAACTTCTCTCTATTGCACAGCAAGGAAAGCATTCACCGATTATGTTTCTCAAGACAAACATCTCAACAGACAGATGGACAAAGGCCACTGGGAGCACTGATGCCGAGACACGGCGGGCATGGATGTCATCTGGCAGCAGTGAAGTAACTCTCGCGCTTGGTGGGGACCTTGGAGCCCGAATGTCATTTGCAGGCGAAGAAGAATTTTTTACGGAGGAAGTTGAAACAGCCTGGCATCTGCTTGTACTGCCCCTTGGCAGAGACGGCGTCTGCCACCTGAGAACAGAAGGAGAGCAGTCAAGGAGCTTTTCCAGCTCGTGCATCAGGGCACAACCTCTCGCAGGAAGCACAGTGACAAAGACAGGGAACAGCATTGTGGGGCATGAGAGCCGGCAGGTGTCCTAAAATGAGACATTTTCGCCAGCACAACTTAAGGGGACTCGAGGGAAAATGGCCTTTCGAGAAACCCCGGCCATAGCAGCCACCACCGCCTCCAGCAGGTGCACCTCAGCATGAGCCGCAGCTCCCTCTTTCCCTTCGGGTGCTTAAAAGCAAATTCCCTTTCCGCCCATTTTCTTCCCAACACGCCTGTCATTTCCCTGAGGCTGCTTCCCTTGCACCGAATGCCAAGCAGCGGAGAGAGGGTCTTGCACTACTCCCTGGAAATCAAGGGCTGTCAAGCCACCGCATGCCGGAAAAGCACCGTGATGTCAGGAAAACGACAAAAAAGCAGGTCCTCCCTCCCCTGCTGCCTCCATGCAAGACTTTTCTCCTACCCACGGAGAACAGTACAAGCGTCTAGAAATCCCTATGCTCGTCCGCAACTGTGGCACCCTCCTCCAATCAAGAGGGCACGCAAAGGAAAAACACGTAGTAGCCACGCTGGTTCTGCATTCCCTGCGCACTGCGCTCCTTGCTTGCCAGGACATGCCAACACAGGCATGCGGCATCACTTTCACGAGGGTGAAATGCTCCTCGAGACTTACCACAGCGTCACAGGAGCACCAGCAAGAGAGAAAGTGCCCACGGAGATCTCCAGGCACGAGAGACCCAGTGGGTCTTCCCCGAGGGTGTGATCTGCCCAGACGTGTGGCTGCACGCTTACAATGGTGCCCCGAGTCCCGTCAGCCTGGACTTTTGAGGGGGGGGCGAGCTACGCAGTTTTTTAGCAGTTCCCATGGAACAGATTAGCGCCCATATTTTCAGGATTACTTCTCACGAGAGAAACCTTGAGGTGATTTGTGGCAGACCAAGGCCGGTCGCTTTCTTCATAATTAGACCTCTCCACAGTACCTCCAATCAGCTGATCCATAAACTGAACGCTCATTATCGTCATTCCTTTTTTAAGGGTAGGCCTCCATGCCCCGACCGATTGCAGCTCTGACCGTTTCCTTCATAGTGACTACAAAAAGCAGGGAAAAAAGACACCTACCCGCAGTAACATGTTGAGCAGGTGTTCCGAATGGGCGTATCGCTCCAGCACACTGTCCAGCGTTTCCACGTACCACGAGCCTCTTGACGTCTCCCTCCAGGAGACAAAACCTTCAGAGAAAGAACAAGAACATTGACTGCTAAAGCCAGTCTTCCGTTCTCGCCTCGCCGAGTGACCGCCGCTCCCCGGGCACCACCTCCAACGGAGCTGGTTGCCCCTACCCACCCCCACCTTTGGCCAAAAAGCTCCCACTTTTTTGCCAAATCCCCCGTTCCCAGCGAAGGATGGGTGCGGGCTACCTCACCTGGAAAAGTCGAGTAGGAGACCAAGATGTCGCTGGGTGTGGGCAAACTGGCTACGGCGTCCGGCTCATCCACGCTACCCGACGGAGCCCGAAAAGGAGTCGCGTCCGACTCCAGAGAACCTCCGGGAGCATGGTCTCCAGGCGAATCACAATCCACTACAAAGCCTCGATCTTTTTGCTCTGCAAAAAGCGGCAACGAGACAGTCCCTGACGTTCATCTCACCCACACATTCTGATAATCATACACCCTCCATTAAGAAAAGATGGAAAAAATAAAAAATAAGGGTCCTCCAACAAAACCAAGCTTTTGGGCCCTTCAGCTGCGCTGGCCGAGTCGAAGCCGTTGGCGATTCACACAAAAGCCCTCGGTCCGCGCTGCCTGGCCGTGTGCTGCGATCACTCCCCTCGTTCCATCCCACATCTCCCTACCGTGCAGTAAAACCGTGCCAGCGCGCACAAATCGATACCGCCCTCCTACAAGAGGCTCGCACCTGTGCCCTTACACTCAGCCCGTGCTAGCGGTAAGAACGCATGGCCGAGAGCGAGAGAAGACAGCCGGAGAAACGGGCAATGAACCCAAAAGGAACAAGAAGCCAAAACCTAACCACATCTCGAAGCCTGCTTACGCCCAACAGCCAATTCACTTCAGGAGCCAAAACAAAGATTCACCTCCACCACAGGCCTGGATGAAGAAGAGTTTGGGTTTTCCTCTCAAACTCGGGCAATTGGACCCATTGAAATAGTTCACAATCTCCTCTACTGGAACGGGTTTTCCATCTGTGCCGTAAATGCCTCCGGGAAACTGAATATGGCTCATCTGCGAGAGGAAAATCCAGGAGCTAGTAACACGGAAGGTGAGGCCAGTTCTGAGGGAGCCCATTTCCCATCAGATGCTCCGTAGCCTAAAGGGACCGGAACAAATCTCACTTCCTCATGCCCATGCAAATGCGTGCGCCACGTCAGGGCGAGAGGGCACCCAGAGGTCATTCAAAACACACTAAAACCCAGCAATTCAACTCCTCCTACTGTCCAACTCCTCTCCCACCTCCTCCGGAGAAGGGGTGCTTCATCCTCTGGGACAACGGGCACGTAACGTACTCCATTTTCCTAACAGTTGCTCTCCTCTCCTCGTCCTTTGAGGCTCCAGACTCGCGATAAATAAATAGGCTTTACTACTAATGGCATCTCCCCCACCAGAGCTGGAGGAACGGGAAGGACTAAACGACCACAGTATGCAGGTTAGCGCTACCTCCCACTGCTCTCTGGCCATCGTTCAGTTCCGAATTATACGCCCCAACATCGAAAATGGAGAACGCTCATCTGCAGGCGACACTGGATCAGACTATGCCAGAGAAACTCCCGTTTTCTTTAACCCAGATAGGACAGCACAACGTCTGCGTTGGCAGACGTTGGCATCTCAAGATGGCAGAATGGCCATCGGATCAGTCACAACAAACTGTTTCCCTCCCACTTTGCGCAAGACCGCAGCGCGGGGAGTCGACCCCTTCCCATGCAGGCAGCCTGCCTAACGAACAAAGGGAGAGATGCGACGAACCCACCTGACAACCGTGGGAAAGGATGACCACAACGCAGCAGTCCAAGGCCCTGTGGTCCTGCCGCGCCAGCTTCCGCAGCTCAGAAACCATTGCCTAAGTGGAAAACATCACGGTAAGAGTTTTTTGAACCGTACCTCAGCCACAGATCATGGCTGGGCCCTGCTCTTATCAGTCTATCACGGGCGTGCCACTCAGAAGAATCCAGTTGATCTCTCTGCCACTTTCTGTCCAGCACAAGTGGGATAACACACACCCCACCTATGGGCAGCAAAAGCCAGGAGCGGAGAGCGAGTATTTCTGTGGTTCTGCCCTTTGTTAACGTCGGTTGCTTTAATCGCACAGATTCCTCTCCTTGCCGCGGTCTTTACGACACGGCGACATAAAACATAACCCGCTTCCAGGCGACCGATCCACTGAAATGCACTTCTTCTGATTAGGGGCCAGTGGGTGAGCCAAGAACCTCATTTTACTTTCAGCGGCCGCTCCGGATGATTGAGTTCCCCACACCATTTCAAATAACGGCTGAGGACCGTATAGACGGACAAATCACACCCCTGGCTGCACATGACACAGAGGCTGTAAGAGCTCTCATAGAAATACAGCCTCACCGATTTGCCTACAAATCACAACCGGGAATCAAAGTTCAGGCAGAAGGGTGAAAACGTGCAAGGTCCTTTCTCCTTCCGCAATCATGGCACCGCAATAAAGTAAGAGGATGCGAGCGGTCGACTATTTCTTTGGGCAGCGCAGGCTGGGGCTTTCGGCATGCTGCCGACACAGGGGTATGTCCCGTGACGCGCTCCCATCGCTTCTGGGGGCTCGCCTCTCGTCCCTTGCGCTAGCTGGACACGGCCGGCCTCACCTTAGCTTCCAGATTCCGCCGAGTCAGGACGTTGAAGCGCAAGGCCTTGAAGCGCTTCTCCAGCTTCCTGCAGTCCACATCGGAACCGTCTCGAGTCGACAGATCCGAGTCTCTACTGAAGTTGACGTTGTTGATGATCAGACAGTGTCCGCACGGGTCCGCTTTCAGCTCATAAACCTGGCAGGCACACGTGGCAATTAAACACCCTCTTACTCGGAGTGCTTGCTGGCTAACCCAGCAGGACGCAACACCAGTGAGGAACGGGATTCCTTAAAGGAGCACATTTCACAGCTTTTTCATTTCTCCAGGCCTATGAACAGATAAGAGTATCAGTTCTCCGCACACACGTTGTCATCAGCAGCCAGGGAACACAAAACCACCTGCCAAACAAGGGACCACCTTTGCGGAAAACCGGCCACTTCCTTAGCTGCAGCGTCTCTGATGGCAAGGTGAAGTTTCTGGGAGTTTTTTTTAGGCATCATCGTCAAACCTTGCCACGAGAGCCCACGCAAGGAGCCAAGGGAACGGGCAGGTAAAACCTCCCAGAGACTCAGCTTTACCATCGATGAACAGCACCACGGAGTTTTACGAGGGCTACCCAAACACCTGCACCGATACGGCTGCAAGCCTGGCGCATACACAGCCAAACTATTCGCTCCGCATAAGATAGATACCCATAGGCTGCAGGCTGTCAGAAGGCCACTCCAGACGTATTTGCAATACTCGCTGCTTCCCTGCCTGTTTCCCAACAAGCCAGAGCATCCTGCATGTGTTCACTGTTGTTTTCCTGACGTCTGCCTCTTCATGCTAGGATTACAAAGTCTAAACACTGCTTTGCAGATGACGCACTGCTTGGTGCCTTCCAAAATTACCAGCTGCCCTGCTGGGAACCATTTCAGCGCAAGCTTTAGCTCTACATTACGTTATTTACGTTAGAGCTGCGGTAATCTCAAGGAGGAGCTGACTAACAATTGACCCGCTTTGAGCTGATTGGCCCCGTTACAGCAGCGGCAGCCTCGGAGCGATTGCTCCAGTAACGCAAAGCAAGAATCGGCTGTCCCGGGGCTATCTTCTGGTAGCCACCTGCGAGGCACGTAGCTTTCACTTAACAGGGAACGCTTTTGGCCTAACCAAATACCAACCAGATCGCGGTTCCTCTTGTCAACAGCTGAACCTACAACACACAACAGAGACACGGTATTTAGCTCTCCGCGCTCCACAAAAGGATGTTGGTTATACACCTTTCTCCTAGAATTCACGTTGATCCTTCCCCATCACCCACAACGCATCGGCGACACGTACGAGTTCCCCCTTCCCACCCCGCCACGCGCCACAAGCAAACGTTTGGCACGCCGTCTCTCTGAAAGAGCCTGGGACGTGGCTTACCCCGGGCTGGCGTGGGAGGCATTTGAGGTCTTTCACTCTCGGCTTGGACTGGGATGGACAAACGTTCAGGAAAGCTCACATCTGTAATGAGACAGGACAGCCGGGTCTCACCTTCTCCCCCTTCCAAGTTCACGCTACAAGTAACCAACCCAGGGTGCCTGGAAGGACCCAAGCCAACAGCCACTTCTCACAGCAACCCAGCTGCGAGGCTGCGATATGATATCACGTCCATTTTCCCCTTTTCAGGGTTCAACAGACCAAAGTTTCTGCTTACAACTGCACAAGCTGGATCCGCAGGTAGATTCAGTGGAGCACAAGATGGCAAGGACACGGCAATATCCATTTTCACCAAGGTACCGCAGAGGTTGTGGGCAAAAATACAGAGAAGGAAGCTCCTAACACCACAAGGACGTAGCCTGAGCTTAGAAGCTTCCACTACTGGAAAGCACAACGTTCTCCCAACAGCTCAAGTCTGCGTACTTGCCTCCACAAGCCATGCTCCAGGATAACAAAAATCAGGACGTCACAGACTCTTACCCGTGGCGAGACGGATCCCAGCCGCCACCACCCCCATGCTGCCATTTGCCCGGAAGACAATTGCGCCCTCAATACTTACTTTTACGATGCTTTTCCCCACGTAAGTCCAGCTCGACAGGCCTCAGGTCTACCAGCTGCGGCGGTGCCGGTGGGCATTCGCACTCCTCAATCAGCATGTCCGCGAGGTCGCCCTGCCCGGTGTCCCGCAGGATGGAGAGGAACACAGGAAAAGCCCGTTTCCCTCGAGTCTCCAGGTCGATGACCAGCTGCCGGGCTTGCTCTCCTCGGCTGCCGGCGCTCTGCAGAGGACGAAAGCTCAGGACGACATGCCTTCACCCCAAGCCGAGGCGCACTGCCCGGCCAGCCCCTCCGACTGGCACCCAGATAGGGGAAATGTGGGGATCCACACCGAGCACATCTATGCGGGCCGAAGGACACCGAGACCTAGCAGACGCAGCCACAGAGACCCCCAGCAGCCACCCAAACCCCAGCCCCGATCCCTCTTCAACCACCAAGCCCTGCTGCCTCCACTGGGACATGCAGCTGCAGCCCACCATAGGGCCTGGAGGGAGAGGGAGGAGGGAGCACCCCCAGCTCATCCCCAGGGGACAAACAGGCACCCCCCTGCCTGTCACCAGTGCGCAGGACGAGGTAAGACACCCCCAAGTTCTGTCACCAGTAACAGAGAGGGGAAACGAGAGCCCCCTAAGCCTGTCACCAGGTTGGAATGGGGACCCGAGGAGAAACCCCTACGCCTGGCACCGGCTGGGGCACAGAACAAGAAGAGACAAGATAGGGGTGGGTCTTACATCTCACACCTGCAGGGTCGATGGTGGGGAGGCACAAGGGCCACCCCCTAGGCCTGTCACCGGCGTGACTAGACACGGGGGCCAGCCCCCACGGGCCTGTGTCCGGGGTGAGGGGACACAGGGGCCTCCCTCGGGCCGAGAGGACACGGTTCCAGCCCCCTGGGCCCGTCACCGGGGTGAGGGGACACGGGGGCCATCTCCCTCGGCCTGTCACTGGGCCTAAGAGGACAGAGGGGCCGCCCGCACCGGCCTGTCACCAGGGCTGAGGGGACGGGGGGCCCTCCCTCAGGCCCGTCGCCGGGCTGAGGGGACAGGGGGCCCTCCCCCGGGCCCGTCCCCGGTCCTGAGGGGACGCGGGGCCCTCCCCCGGGCCCACCTGCAGCTCCTCGACCATGGGCCGGGTGAAGAGGCCGCGGTCCTCCAGCGGGTCCCAGAGCGGCGCCACCCGCAGCTCCGCCACCAGCCGCGCCCG
>NW_010972992.1:2600132-2618880 GCF_000737465.1 Haliaeetus leucocephalus | reverse complement strand
GCCGGTCCCCTCAGCGCCGGTGTCCGTCCTCCGGCCACCGGCCCCGCCGAGCCTCCGCCCGCCGGAGCCATGGAGCTGGGGCGGGCGGGCCTGGCCTGGGCCGCCGCCCTGCTGCTGGCGGCCCTGGGAGCGCAGGCCGCGGCGGCGGGGGATTTCGACCCGTACCGCGTCCTGGGAGTCGGCCGGAGCTCCAGCCAGGCCGACATCAAGAAGGCCTACAAGCGGCTCGCCCGGGAATGGTACGTGCCTCCCTTCCGCCCCGGCCTGCCCCCATCCGCTCCCCCCGCCGCAGCACCCCGGCGGGATGGACAGACGGACACGGGGACGGACACACGGTGTCGTTTCGCGTCCTCTCGCTCGAGAGAGCTAGGCCGCTGCGCTTTGAGCGGCGGGTAACGCTGCTGGGGGGTGGCATTAGCCACCTTACCTGGCTGTCCGCGCCAGACGAGGCCGGGCAGGCGGTCAGAGGTGAGCCCCAGGTCTTCCTCGCAGGCCGAGAGTCATCCTGAAACCAAGCGGACACCTTCACCCTAGAGATCCATACTGTAAAACCCTCCCGGAGTCTGGCTGTGGGGAAAAAACTTCTCCTCGACTCAACCGGGAGCGTTTAATACGCCAGGGTCTAAGTCCCGGTTTGATACCTCGGTGTCCGAGGGCAACTCGACCCCCACGCTGGGGAAGGGGTTGGCTCCACAAATGTTGTGCTCCTCAGTTCGGTGGCATGCATCGAGGAGCAGGCTCAAGGCATTGCCTTGGAAAATAGCCTCACCCCGAGCTTTTAGAGCCTGCGTCGTTTTGCCCAAGACATCCCCAAGGGCTGCGGCAGGAGGTGTTTTACAGGAAGAACTCGGTGGATATGTAGGGCAGGAGCTGAGGGATGCATTGCTGTAGCGGGCAGGAAAGATACGCGCTCCCTCGTCCTGGGCTCGGGCCATCGGCAACACATCAGGTGGAGGGACAGGTCTGCAGGTGCATGGCCAGCGTCCCGGTGCGGCATTTTGGGATGGGGTTTGGGTAGGGAGAGCGCGTGCTGGGTATAAAATCTGATCTCAGCCTTGGGGGACGCCACCGCACACCCTAACTGTCCACGTCCCGTTCACCTCTGAACAGAGGCCGACAGCTCCCTGCGCCCCCCTGGGGAAGTGCTGACCCCTTTTTCCTCCGATTCTGCCTCGTAGGCATCCTGACAAAAACAAGGACCCGGGAGCAGAAGACAAATTCATCCAGATCAGCAAGGCCTACGAGGTAACACGCTCTTCTTGCTAAACTCCTGCTGTTGTTAAAAGTTAAGCGACCTTATTTTTCCGTCTGGCGCTCTGCACTTTTTCTGCATACGTCTGCACGGGAAAGGCACTTGACCCCGTGGAGGTGGATGCTACAGACCCAAAAAGTTTCCTCTACTTTCTCAACAGAGCGCCGCTGGATGTCACCAGCGTGACCTCTGTTGCAAATATTTTGCTACAGCTCTGCCCCGTTTTCGCTAAAAAGCCTCAAATGAGGGAGGAACGGGTACGCACTGAGCCCCGCGCAGCTGGGCGGCCATCTTGCCCACGTCACATGTACATATAAGGATTTTGGGGGTGATGTAAGCAATGTTAATCACCACAGGGCTTTAGTCACTTCAAATTATTCTTTGCGTAAGTAGTTATTTGCACATTGCTCCCGCGTGGCTCTCAAAATCAGCTGCCCCAGTTTGCAGCAGCTGACCCAATGCTTCCATGGCAAGCGAGCTGAGCCCACAGAAATGAAAGTGGATCATCAGCTCCCAGCCGAAAACTGCAGTTTCTCTGGGAGGGCTTCTGGCTGCTTGGTAAAACTTTTGGCACTTTCTGATGCCCCCAGAAAACCCTCAAATGTTCAAGCAGGCGCCAGGCAAAAGCTGCTCCAGCAAAGAGCGTTAATGCTTGGACAGTGCGACGCTCAGGCTTGAGGAGCGACTGGCGTCAGAAATGGGTACGGCGGTCTTGATTCACAGGCTCCTTTTCTTTGGGCTTTGGCTTTTTTTACCCTTATTTACTGCAGCGAGCCTGGAGGCCACACAATAGTTCCCTTTTCTGAAATATTTATCCCTCCATGCGCAGCAAAGGCTGCACGTTCCCTCGTAGCGCGTCCTTATACCGCTGCAGTTATTTGCTAAGGGATTGTCATCAGGGCGGTTCCCCCTCACGGTTTCAGGCAACCGTCCCTTCTATCATCTGCTTCCCAGATTCTCTCCAATGAGGAAAAGAGGGCAAACTTTGATCGCTACGGAGATGCCGGGGAAAGCCAGGGCTACTCTCAGCACCAGCATCGCCAGTTCCACCACTTCCATGAAGGCTTCTATTTTGACGAGTCCTTCTTCCATTTCCCCTTTAATTCGGAGAGGCGCGACACCTCTGACGAGAAGTATTTGCTCCATTTTTCCCACTACATCAACGAAATCGTGCCAGATAGTTTCAAGAAACCTTACCTCATTAAAATAACCTCAGACTGGTGTTTCAGCTGCATCCACATCGAGCCCGTGTGGAAGGAAGTCGCTCAGGAATTGGAGGCACTGGGTAAGGACGAGGCCGTTTAGGCTGGGCACGCGTGCCTTGCCCAGCGAGGCTGTGGCGGTTACCTTCAGCTTTGGAGGACTGAGTTTAACCTGTAGATTTCCTCAGGGATTTATCCTAACACTTTCCCGAATGTTACTAACCTCATAATGGATGAGGCTATACGTTAGAAATGAGGAAAAACTAGTTCCGTAGATCACAAGGGCAAGATGCCTCTTCTCCTGTCCGCACAGCAAGCGGCTTAGTCGGATGCCGATGATAATAAACAATGGCGTGGCTGAGGACCGATCACACCGCTGCGATTTTAGGCCACCAGCGTAAATGCCGCATTGCTCTTTGTCCTGTGCTTGGCTGCCTTTGATAAGCAAAGATCCCTGCAGAATACGTCCTCAACTTTAGGGCCACTACCATACAGTGAAGTTTTGAGACTTAGTGAACATGTTTGGATGACAAGGAGGTATTTTGTACTCGCCCCTCTGCCCCCAGCTTCCTCATTTTCCCTGCAGATGTTGTCTGCACGCACTTCCAGAAAAACACAAACTCAACAGACAGCTGGAGACACAGGCAGCGTAGCTCCCCCTTACTAAGATTTTTCTCCTTGAGATTTTAATGTAGCACACGAAATACCAGTGGACAGAACAAAAGAGGACAGCACGTTCTCTCTCTCTCTCTCTCTCTCCTTCTCTCTCCCCCTGCCAGATAAAGCTAGGAGTTTTAAATAGAATGTTCAAGGATTGCAAGAGGAGGAAAGTACAGAGTTGGGAGGGACAGTCCCACAAATAACTCCTGAGTTACGCAGGGCGCTGGGCAAGGCAACCCGTCTTCAACCTCAGTTTTCTACTATGCCTTTTGGAACATTGATACATTTCACTTGAGCCTGCTCTCCTTTTTCAGGAGTGGGAATAGGAGTCGTTCACGCCGGGTACGAAAGGCGCCTCGCCCATCACCTAGGTGCACACAGCACGCCGTCTCTACTAGGGCTCATTAACGGGAAAATAACCTTCTTCCACAACGCTGTCATTCGAGAAAACCTGCGGCAGTTCGTGGAGAACCTTCTGCCAGGGAATCTCGTAGAAAAGGTATGCTCTAGTGAGACCGTCACTTGCCACTTCTTGCGTCTGACTGGATATTCACCTCTCCTTAGCTGTTTCAGTGGCTAATCTGTTAATTCAGCCCGTGAGCTGCGCCGTGTCACAAACACGAGACAATCTGACCAAGGCTGGTGAAACAAGGCGTTTTGAGAGCTGTAATTACAGCTACAAAGCCCAGAGCTGTCAGAAGCGATCGCGCAAGGTGGCTCCGTAACGCTTCTTGTGACAGGGCCAATCCCTCTACTACGCAGTTACACCAGCGACTTTGTGTGCCTGCTGTCCCCCCAGTTGTAATACCCTATGGCTGCCAGAGCTCTACAAAAGCTACCCCCAGGTTAGGAATCTGTGATTAGGCTCTACCTGCCTGCTGGATTTCACTTCCCTTCTCCTTTTTTCGAAGTTTCATCCAGCAAATTAAGGACCACTCACTAACTCGTAGGCACCGTCTGCTAAAACTCACCCGCACAGAGACCCATTGTTTGTTTCATCCGGTTTTGATTCAGACCTCTGAAACTGGAGCTGGCAGCGAGAGCCCTTTCTGAGTTATAGGTAAAACCTCCAACTAGATAAAAAATTCCTGCATTTCAGCCTTGCTTGGTTGTTTTTGGGCAGAGTCCTAAGCACCCCCCACCCCCTTTCAGTGCAACATAGCTGGGTCAGCCCCCATAGTGCTCTCACCTGCCTGTCCTCTGCCTGGAGTCTTGTTCACCTCACCCTGTTTTCCCTTGGGGTCTTCAGCAAAGGCCACCCTTCCCAACAGACCCTTGACCTGCTGTCCTCCAGGTATTTGAGTTTTCACCCCAGAAGCAGGGCCTGCTGCCCTCTTGCACAGCTAAAGCAGCCATTTCACCTCCCACAGCCAGGCACTCATCAAAAACAGAGCCGGCAGTCCACTCCTCTCCCCATGGGCCCCTAAATGAGCTGTGAACTCCCTTTTATCTCCTTCCTCTAGGTCAAAGAGGTACCGCAGCTGAAACAGAGCAGGAGCAGGTTTGATGGAGCTCATAGGTGCCTGTTAACCCTTGGCTTCCCACTATATATATAAAGCATATGGCCCCAATGAACAGTTATGAGAAAGAAAGCAGCATCGGCACTGACTTGAGACGGCATCGACAAGAGGGTGCAATAATTTGGAGGGTTGGTGGAGGGTTGAGACTGATAGTTTTAATTCATTTCCTGTATCAAACAAGCCCAGATCAGGCATACCTGTTGGAAAGACAAACCCACAGTCTGCTTCCTGTAACACCAGGACAGCTTTTCCAGACTCAGGTCTCATTCAGACACCTAATCGTACAGCATTGCATGTGTCTGACGGCTCAGAGGTTAAACTAACATGCTGATTCTGTTTCAAGATTACAGATAAAAACTACATCCGCTTTCTCTCCAACTGGAAGAAAGAAAACAAGCCCCACGTCCTTCTATTTGATCACATGCCAGTTGTGCCATTATTATACAAGGTAATTTGATTTCTATCATTGCATTGTTGACTTGCTAATAAATCCAGCCATTCCAAAACAAAGTGCGATACGGCTGTGAGCAGAGGCGGACCAATGCCTCTAAATACTATTGACCGGCTCTAGGGGAGAGCAAGCTGATTTGTGTCGGCTGACAACGGCACAGCCAGGTGAGCAACTTCATTGGGAGATTGCTTCTCTGTGCTGCCGCAGATGTATCCTTGCTGGATGCGAAGGTGTGGGTGGGTTTTGGAGGTAGCGGCAACAGGGGCACATACTAACCTTTATTGGTAATGAGAGATTTTTGCGGCACATCTAATTTGGGTTGCCAGAAAGCCCATTTCCTAAGAAACCCCTGCTACCGTGCAAAACGTCAGGTTGTAGAATAAAGCTGTGGATCCATCAAGGCTCCCTGTACGATGACTAAAGAGAATGAGAACTGCAGTTTGGCAAGGGAGAGGAAGGGCTTTTACCTCTTGCAGCGCACGCCCAACAACATTGAAACAGCAGGAGGTGTTCTTGAAGCAAAGTCACCACAGGCACTTGGGGCAGAAAATGTTGTTTACTCTCTAACATAAACATGCACTGGTGCTTTCTTCCCATCCAGCTGACTGCCTTTGCATACCGTGATTACTTGTCCTTTGGTTATGTGTACGTCGGACTCCGAGGCACCGAAGAGTTGTCCAGTCAGTACAACATCAATGTCTACACTCCCACCATGATGATCTTCAAGGAGCACGTCGACAGGCCTGCTGATGTTGTGCAGGTATTGCTCAGAGCCCTGTCCGAGAGCTCATGTGAAATGGATGCTGAGGTTTTCTGACCGAGCTTGTGATGAGGGGTCAGTTGGTGGAGCATTTCAGAGTAAAGAGCATTCATTCTCGGCCTAAACTCGGGCTCCAGCAGAGGCAGAGCGCGACCAGTGGGAAGGAGCTCAGCATGCTTCAGCTGTGGTGTGTGACCTTTGGAGGAGGGTGGCTACAGGTAGCTTCTCAGTCTTGGGGCCTCAAAACATCTCAGGCAATTTTAGCAAGGACCGTGATTGATGGCTGGCAGCCATCCCCAGGCTTCTGACAAGGATGTCACAGCAGCTTGACTCTCCTCATCCTGCCAAGTTCTGACCTCTGCTTTCTTTGTCCTCACCAGGCACGAGATATGAAGAAGCAGCTCATTGACGACTTCCTTTCCCAGAATAAGTTCCTCATGGTGGCCAGACTCACCAACCAGAAGCTGTTCCAGGAGCTGTGTCCCGTGAAGAAGTCTCACCGTCAGCGAAAGTACGGCTCCGTGGGTGATGTGTCCTCCCTTTTTTTTGTTCCCTGAGGCTGCTCCTAAAGCCGCCTTTTGTTTGATTCCGAGGGAGAAGGGAAATGACTGCATTGGATCGTGCTGGGTGTCTGCACCGTTCGATAGTTTTCCTGCCTTTACTAGGCATATCCTGGGACAGAGTGCAGGTGGAAAGGAGGAGGAACAGGGTGACAGGCTGGAGAGCCAAGTACATGGAAGGTGGGAGTGGGCTGCCTGGAAGCAATAAATTGCATTTCTGGCTCTTCAGGATCATTCTAGCCAGCAGAAAGGGGATGGCTGTTTCCTCTCGCGTCCAGACTGGCTCTTAATCCTCCATCTCGTTGTGTTGCCTAGGCACTGTGCAGTCTTACTTACTGGAGAAGGCGATAAGTTTGCTGAGGCTTACGAGGCGTTTTTGACTTTTGCTGCGGCCAACACAAAAGACACACTGAAGTTTGTGCACATCTATCGTGATCGGCAGCCGGAGTTTGCGGACGCCTTGCTGATGGATGAGGAGAAGTATCGGGGAAAATCAGCTGTGAGGGTTTCCTTTTTTTTTTCCCCCCTTCCTCCTTTTCATCTGTCATTCTACCTCGTGTCGTAGGATGCTGTAACTCGATCTGACACCTAAATCTGGGTGGTGATTTGAAGCGTAACATCCACCTAGTAAAGAGTACCTTCCTCTCTGACATCTGCGATGTTATTGGCTCGTCCAGGTGGTCATTTTGGAGAGACACAATAACGCGGGGAAGATCACCTATAAAATCTTGGAGGAGGCCTGGCAAGGCAGCAAAGAGGACAACTTCATCCTCCTTGATCTTCTAGACCAGCTGAGGACAGACCCCGGCCTTCTCTCTTTAGAGACTGTCCTGGCAGACTTGAATGACGAACTCGCTCCCGTAAGCGCACGGCCTTTCCAGCTGCCTAACAGCCGCGTTACCTTTTAGGGCAGTCCCATTAGGGTGATTCACGGGCATTATTTATGTTTTAAAACACCAAGGCAAGACTCTTAGAAGTCTTCTCACTTGTGGAAGGAAGCTCATGGCATGCTCCGAAGCCGATTTGGCCCAGGGTTCTGTTTAAGGGGTGGGAGTCCTATCGGGGCTCTGGGTAGCAGGTCAGTCATTTGCTTTTTTCTTTTTTAACAGATGTTCCTTATCCGATGGCTCTACTCCACGCTGGACTATATCTCAGACTGCTGGGACAGTTTGTTTCACAGTAACTGGTACGGATTGGGTGTTGACAAGTCTCGATAGGGAGCAGGATTGCTGTTTTCTGGTTCAGAGGCATAGCAGAACCAGGTTCTCATTACCAGGAATTGAGACCGTATCAACACACATAGGTGCCTGTACTCTCTCGAGATTGAGGCAAAGAGCACTGACACCACAGTGAAGTCAGCTTCTGCCTCAAGTACTGGGTACTTTGGCCTTGAGGCTGAGCGTGGACGTTACACTCCTGAAAACACACATCCACTGTTGGGTTTTGCCACTTCCCTGTTGCCTTATTTTAAAAAGGATCTGTTTTTATCCTCCTCCCTTTGGGTGGGAGCGGGACAGTGCTCAAAATCTTGATTGTCTTTAAGACCCCAGGAAACAAGCCAAGTTTCTGGGGAAACCGTGTGGTATTACAGGAGGCAGGCAGGAACTGCAAGTCGAGCAGAAACAGCACAGCTCGCGGACCTGATTGCTCTTTGCAAATCTTCCCCTCAGGCGAGAAATGATGCCACTGCTGTCCTTGCTCTTCTCTGCGCTCTTCATTCTCTTTGGCACCGTCATTGTTCAGGCTTTCAGGTGAGTGCACAGCAAAACATCCTAGGGGATCTTACGGGCCAGCCGTTAGCACCTCAGTCCAGTCTGGTGCCTTAAACATACACAAGATAATCTTCCTTCACAGTGATTCGAGTGATCCCAGGGACTCTCCTCCCTCCGAGAAGGAAGAAACCGCCGCAAAGACGGAGAAGAATGACACAAGCTTCAGCAAAGAGAGCAACAGGTTCCCTCTCTAATAATTTCTTCAGAAATGTTTTCTGCCAGAGCATTGCTTGGGGAGCCTCTGTGCAGAGAGAGCACGTGGAGACCATTAGGAGGACAGCAGAGACCTGCTAGAGCTGTGGACATAGCGCAGTCATCATGCGGGGCAGTGCGGGCGCAGCGAGGCGGGTAGGAGTAGCATTCAGCCAGGACCCAGACCAGCAAGGACAGGGGTGCACAAACAGAGCTATTGAGTGAGTCCCAGTGTGTTTGCCCCAGACAACATCCCTGGAGGAAAGGTAAAGGTCTGCCTGACCTGTCGAGGAAGAAAGATCCAAGTCTGGCCACTGCACCAGTCAAACCAGCTTTAGCTAGAGGGCATGGGGACAGCTCAGTGTAAGGGGGCGGGGAACAAGCGCACGGGTTCTCTGTCCTTGGTCGTGCCCGGCCCCTCGTTCCCCTTTCACTCGGTCACCGTTTTGTTGCCACAGGATTCCCAAAAAGGGCTTTGTCGAGGTGACTGAGCTAACAGACATCAACTACAACAGTAACTTGGTACGCCTGAGGCCGGGTCACATGAATGTGGTCTTGATCCTGTCCAACTCGACCAAAACCATCCTCCTCCAGAAGTTTGCCCTGGAAGTCTACACGTTCACAGGGTAGGCTGGGGCCCTCTACCAGCTTTCTGTTACCGTTTAACAACTTGCATAATGCTGCTCTGACGACAAGTTAGGAGCAGTGTCGGCTCGACTGCCAGGAGAGAACGCTTCTGGCAAGCCAAGCAGCCTCTGTGCTCATCAGTGGCAATGAGCCACCGAAAACCGAGTGGCCTTTCCTGGCTGTACTCGGTGAAGGTGGCCAGACAGGTCTGGCGGTGCCACTGCTTTGGCCATACCCACATTTTGACAAACAGAGAGCACGACAGTACTGTGTGCTCGGTAATTGCCACCTGTGCCAAACTGGCTTAAAAAAGGAGCTGTGGCAACACAGCTCTGCACCTGCCCTTGTTTACAAACACTTACCTGTCTGGTAGGAATCCGGCCTGACTCGGAAGACATGCTAATCCCACTTCTCCTCTGCTCTTCCCCCAGGAGCAGCTCTCTTCATTTCTCCTTCCTCAGCCTGGACAAGCACCGAGAATGGCTGGAGTACCTGTTAGAGTTCGCGCAGGATGCAGCCCCCATCCCAAACCAGTACGACAAGCATTTCCTGGAGCGCGACTACACGGGCTACGTCCTGGCTCTGAACGGCCACAAGAAATACTTCTGCCTCTTTAAGCCTCACAGATCAGGGGATGAGGGGGGAACCCCGGGATCCTGCGAGGATTACGATTCCTCGCTACACGCGGAAGCCAGAGGGAAATCCTCCTGCAGCCCAGGATCTAGATCCATTAAAAACAAATTACACAAATTGTCCTTTTGGATGGAACGCCTCCTAGAGGGTTCCTTACAGAGGTTCTATATTCCCTCGTGGCCTGCGCTAGACTGAGGGATTTTAAAGAGATTCTAAGGGACAAACTTTTTATGAAGATGACAAGGGACAGCTCTTTCCAGGAATACGCAAACAAGCGTGACGAATGGACCTTAGGTTTTAGATGAACTCTCCTAGGGCCAGCGACTAGATAGAAAATATCTCCCCACGTCCAGAGCCCAGGAGTGCAGCCAAGCGCACCAAAATCCCCTCCACTGACTTGTCGTGCGTTTGGATGCCGTACTGCTGAAGAGCCGAGAAGTCCGTTTTTCCCTTCTTGTCCTGCCGCACCTGCTTCCCGAGTCGCCCCTGTTCCGTCTCTCGTTTTACCTCGGTTGAAGAAAAACCCGTGACTTCTCTGCCGCGGTGACTCGGTCCGGACCGAAGGCAGCCGGCGATGCGGGTGGGGTCATGGTTCTCTCTCCCATTCCCTGTGCACTTAGCCTGTGGTGCATGGTGTAACACCGGCAAGACCCTGCAGACCCTCCGAGGCCCTGCCCTTCTGAAAGGCCTCCTCCCACCAGGCAGTCGTACTTTATTGGCTTTCCCTGTGGTAAGTGATCTAGAGTATGGTCGGGAACATCTCCCTCGTAGCAAACCTGTAGCTGGGACTTGCCTGTGGTGCAGGCTAGTAGGCGATCTGCATGTTTCATGCTCCTCGTGTCATAGTTCCACACGCAGCTTCACCGGCCAAACCATAACCATGGAGGGAAGGGGTTTTGCACGGCCGTAAATACTGTAAAGGTGTTGAGCCATTTAAATGTCACATTGATTTTTCAGATGCCTTTCTGCTTCTGTCGATTTTTAGACGATCTATCCTAGAGCCATAACTTTAACTGTGTCCTCAGATTGTAGGTGTGAGCTGCTATGAGCCAGTAGATGTGTAAAAGAAACTCTACCTAGCTGCTAGGGAGTCGGTGTGGGCTCCTTTCAAACACCCTTACATCTGTAGTACAAACCAACCTTTCTTTGTATCAAGGAACCCAATTCTCTGATGATTGTATTCTTGAAACGTTGCCCCAGAAGTGCTGTATCATCAGACCATCGCTTATGTGTGAAATTCCTTTTTGGTTTAGGCGTGGGTTCAGGATGCTCAGTTTCAGCCTCTCGCCCATTTCCTTCTTGCTGCAAACCTTTGTTTCTCAATGTGCAGGCTGCTGCCTTGGTTTTTTTTGTTTGTTTGCGTTGGGCTTTGGGGGTTTTTTTGTCTTTTTGAACTCATAGGTCTGCGTGAAGCTAGAACAGTCGTAAAGCACAGGTTTGGTTTACACTTTGCTCTAGCAGTGCTCCAACAGCCATTTTCAACATCATGGGGGGAAAGGGTGGCCCTTTGTAAGGCGGAGGGAAGGCGAGCAGACTCGCGGCCGCTTTCCACTCGTCAAGCGATAAAGCAAAGCAGCAGGGTTTCTCTTCACGGCCGGAACTGAAATCCTGTGGGGCTGGTTCTTCCTTTTCACTGCGCCGGGGCAGACACTGTCGCCCTGGCTGGTCCTTGCTGCACCTCTTCTGGCCACTCCGCACAGGACCTAGGCCCCCGCGGTCCCAAGTTGCCGTTAGGCTACGGCACTGCCAAAGCACGGGGATCCGAATGGGGTGGCCTTTGCTGCAGGGCTCTGACGGTAGAGCACTTGGTCGAGCATGTGGTGTTAATGCAAAGCTTGCTCGGCCCTTGCCACCTTAGCTACCATCTTAGTGGAGCAGCCAGTGTGTAGGAATAACCATGCCAATCTCTGAGCTAGCTGCTGATCCCATATGAAATCCGGGAATGCTCAAGTTGTTTCACTGCCTACGTGACCCAGTTGCTCACAGACCCTTGGCTTGCTGCATTCCTCCCTGCCCTAGGAGTAGATTGGCATGCTTCGACCACCACAGGTATCTCAAAGGCCGTGTATAATGTACTTCCAAATAAAGGCTACCATGCTACCAACTGACCCTATGTGAGGTTACTTAATTTTAGCTCAGCGGACTCTGGGCCACAGCTTGCGCTGCTGCATGGATAAGGCACTCAAGTAGAGGGAAGGAAGGAAGGAAGGCGAAGTCTTCTCCCTGCCAAAGATCTCCGAGGCACACATGTACTGCTGAAATAGAGCGGGAGGGGAAACGAAATGCTGGCCTGATGCTGCTAGACTTTGTTTTCTTTTGGCTGGAGCAATTGCCGTAGTGCTGCACTCATGCTTCTCCTGCAGCTTGCTCTGCAGGATGTGGCCAGAATGGCCTTTAGCCCAGCGGAAGGCTCCACATAACTTTTTAAACAGTTGCAAAAGCAAAAAAATACTCTCTGGGTCTCTGCTGTCTCTTCAGCTAGTCAGAAACCAGGAGAAAACCCTTGACACGTGAAAAAAAGTGCCTAGTTGTGCTACAGCAAGGGAATTCAGCCCTGCCCCAAGTGAGACGAGAAGGCCTTTCTGGCCTTCAAAATAAATACAGTTCACGTGCTGCACACCTGTGGGAATCCTTTTTTAAATTTTCTTTTTACCACCAGTAACCTCCTCTTTTAGGCTGAGTTTTGCTTAAGGAGCACTTGCAGCAGTCCACCCTTGCCGGCTGTGGCTGGATGGGAGCACAGCTCCTGTTTAGCTGTAACTCTGCCCTTCACCGCTTTTAACCAGGTCAGACGAACTTGGCTTGTGTCGCTGTTCTATGGAAAATCTTCTTTCATGGGCCAAAGCAAACACCAAACCGTGCTGAACCCCTCGTTTAGTTAGCTTTGGTGTCCTTCGTGGAGCGCTGGGCGCTCGCTTTCTTGTAGAAGAGTGTGGTCGGAGGCTGCTTACGCTGGAGGTCTGTCTGCCCTCTCCCAGCAGTTGCAAGCCCTCACCCCCAGATCATTTCCTAACCTGCTGCCTCCAGCGGCGCTCAACCCATATCGTAACATATCATCAGCAAAACGCACTTGCGATTCTGTTATGCACATGGTGGTTGGTAATCCAAAGATTGAGAAAATTCAGTCCTAGTGCACTATTCTAGTGAACTCTGAGCGATCGCACGCCGCTCAGAAGCTGAAGCAAAGGGATACAGGCCCCCAGTCTAAAGGTTGTACCAAAACTCCTCCCTGGACCGAGTGCAGTGGGCAGCGGCCATCTGCGGCTGCCGGCCTCCGCTCTGCCGTTCACCGAAAGCCTGCCAGGAACTAGTACACTAGCGCAGCCTGAGAAGTAGGACTGAAAACTAGGTACCTATTTTGCACTTTTGATACTGGGCGGGGGGGGGGGAATTAACTTATTTGGCAAACTTGTCTTTTTTATTTTCGGTTTTGTTTTGGTTTTTTTTTGTATTTGTGAACAGGCACTGATGTCATTTTGTTCTAAGATGATTACAGATTCGCAACCAAAATAAACTATTTTAATGTGTGATGAGGCGGCTCTGTGTTTCCATGTACAAACTACCCTCATCTCCGTGTCAGCTCAGAAATTCCAGGAGTGATAAAACTGCTCCTGCTGTAGGAGATGCCTGGTTATCCCCAGCAGGCAATATGCCCCTACTCTCAGAACAGGACCCAGGCCACCTTTGGCTGCCTTCCCTTCCTCTGTATTCATTGTCCTCCTGCTGCGCCTTAATGGGAGAAACCTTTCACCAGTGACAGTTTTGCCAGGAGCCCCTACAAGCCGGGTGAGTAATTCCAGCTGGGAAAGCAGAGGCGAAACGCCATTAGCCTCATCTTTTCCTTTCCCAGGCAAACTCAAAAGCTACAGACACCAGTCAGGTGGGCTGTCCCAACCCATCTGCTACCTACAGTTTATCAGCTTAAAAATTACCTTTTCTAGCGGTAAACAGCATTTATTTCTCACTGCAAAGCCTGTGTTCACCGTGACCGGTGGAGGGGAACAGGACAGGGAAGGCCTGGGCTGAGGTCAGGGCTGCGTTGTCCCCGGGGCAGGCGGGAGCTGCCCTCATCTTGTCTTCACTCCAGGGAGAATGCAGAGCATCTCGAACAGCAGGTTTGCCCCCAGGAGGGCTGTGTTACCTAAGACAAGACAAAAAGGGGGAAACAACCAAGCCATGAATGCCCAACTGCTTTTGCCCACAGTGGTCAGCCGCCTCTGCCAGGCACACATGTCTTTCTTACTCTCAACCATCTTTAGGCTCACCAGAGACGTCATACATCGGTGCAACTTCTACAAGGTCACATCCCACTATGTTCAGTCCTTTGCAGCCACGAATGATCTCCAAAGCCTAGGAAAAAAAACAGATTTGGGATCAAGAAACACATCTGACCTAGCAGACTGGTCGGGGCTCTGTTTTCCCCACATGCAGCTAAGGAAACCCAAGCTACACAGGCCAAATCACATCAGTTCAACATTTCCTTTCCTCATTACCACTACAAAATGCTCCCTGGCCAACCCCACCCTTCGCTTTGCTGTCCTGGCAGCACGGCCTCCTTTAATGGGAGCAAAGACATCCCCTTCCCACTGGGAAACAAAGCTGCATCCCCCTTACCTGCACAGGCGTGAGCCCGGCTATCTCCGGTGTCCCCGTGCCTGGCGCATACGCGGGGTCTAGTCCATCGATATCGAAACTGATGTACACCGGCTTGTCCCCCATCTGCGTCCTCACCTCCCCCATCAGCGGCGCCAGGGACTTCCTCCAGCACTCTTCAGCCGGGACCACCCGGAAACCCTGCCGGCACACAGACACGCAGGCGCCCACTCAGGGAAAGGCGGGCAAAGCGGAGCATCCTCCTGCCCCGCCAGGGATTTCTGCGGGATAAATCCTCATCCCAGGGCCAAGCTGCAGAGGTGCACCTCGAAGCACCCTCTGCTCACCCCCACTTTCTTATTCTTCCCTCAGCTAACGGCTCGGTGCGCCGGGAGCGTTTGTCCTGCGGGCCAAGCCGCCGGCGTGGGACAACATGCAGAAGAGACATTTCTTTTCCTGCTGAAGCTAAGGGAGTATTAATGACCTGGGAATATTAATGGCAGGGAAAGAAAGAGGCGCTCTGCGCATGCCTGCAGCTGAGCTTACCTGGTCCTGACAGTACTTGTAAGGATCGGGGTCATAGGAGGAGCCTCGGATGCCGATCTGGACCACACGGCTGCAGTCCAGCAGCCCTTCCTCCACACAGCGCCGGAACGGAGTCCCGTGGTAGATCTTCTCCCCCAGGGCTCTGTCTCCGGTGTCAGTGTGAGCATCCACATGCACAAGTCCCACAGGACCGTGCCTAGTAGAGACAGGGTGGCCACGTTAGTCGCTGTCCCGTGCGCGATGGCCCTGCCTACACCGGGGACGGCAAAGCAGGAGCCTTCCCAAGGCTCCTTCCCAGGTCCTTATTCTACATCTCCAGGTCAGAAACTTACTTTTCTGCCACCGCCTGCAGGATGGGGTATGTTACGGTGTGATCTCCACCTGCAACAGGCCAGGGAAGCGGGTGTAACACACTGAAAGAGGTGCTCAGCGCTCACTATGTTTGTTCCCAGGTGATTTTTCCCCCCCTTTGCATTTATCCTGCCTTTGTTTATACACCCCAGGGCTTCATTCCCAAAGGAAAACCTGAGGCTCGTGGGTGAAGGTTGCTTCCTCTCTCCAATTCTCTCCTCAGGAGGACCAGAGATGCACAACTGCTGCCAGGGGCAGCCCATGGAGCAGAACCCTTGACTGGGTTTATAAATAGGTGCTTGATTCACTTCCGAGGACGTTGTAACTGATAATTTGCCCCACGCTACTATATACACTCGCTTCATTTAGCGATGCCAAGCTGCGACAGCTGGACACTTGAATACGCATCCAAATCATGCCTTGTGCAAAGCAGCATGCTGCTAGGCACTTGCTCAAGCTTGAAGCTTTTCAGAGGGACACAGACTGCTCTTGCTTCGGGTCCTGCTCAACAGGACACTGAAAGCATACTGCTGACTGGATTTGTGGTTGAGCTTCAGGCTGTGCACTGGAACAGTCTCTCGGCTGACCCATTCTCGCCATTTTTGACACAAGAGGCATCATGGATGGCAGTCATTTCAACAGAGAGCGTGTAAATTTACCCACGATTTACCCATCTAGCCCATGATTTAGCAGAACACCCCCTGCAGAGGAGAGATTCATTGCTCACCTTCCACCGTGTTCAGACTGAACGAGGGCTGGAGGAGAGGGAGTTTGAATGAGCGGGGAGGCAGTGGCATGGCAGGGAGATGTGGGGTCCTTACCCAAGGTGAGGGGCACACAGCCAGAGGCCACTATCTTCTGGTAGGACTCTCGGATGAGGCGGCAGCTGTCGGGCAGGTTGTAGAGGTTCACGTTCACGTCCCCGATGTCAGCCACCTGCAGGGAGTCGAAAGGCGCTGCCCCGGTGCTGGCATTGTACCTCCTCACCATCGCCGACTCGGCCCGGATCTGGCGCGGACCGAACCTGGGGAGACAGCACAGCCGGGAAAAGCTACTGGGCAGAGTTCCCGATGCCAGCACCACGCACCCAGCGCTCCTCTCACGGGAGGAGAGCTGTGGCGGCCAGCCGAAGCAATGCACCAGCTTCCCTGGCACCACAGTTAGCCCTTACCTGGCTCCCGGCCGGTTGGATGTGCCCGTGTCTAGAGGGACGCCAACGAAAGCTGCATCCAGTCCCTCTGCCGACGCCTGAATGGGCAGCTTCATCATGGAGCAGACCCCCACAGGCCGGGCCACGAACTGGGCACTGGGGGGCACATTGAACTGCGAGCCCCAGCGGCAAGGGGCCCCGTGCCCCAGGGCCGGGGGCCAGAGGAGCCCCATGGATGCACCGGGCGAGGAGCCAGAGGCAGCCGGGGACCACGGGCTGCGGTGTGGGGTGGCCGCCGCAGCAGCCGCAGACAGCTTGCGAGCGCAGAGCCCGGCTTCCCAGGACAGCAGCTGGCTGCAGCCGGCCCAGAGCAGGCGCCTCATCCTGCCCCAAGGGCTCCGACCCTCCACCCCACACGGAGCGGAGCGAGGGGTGCTGCGGAGAATGTTCCGTCTCGGCTGGAGTGCCGCAGCCAGGCAGAGAGCCAGCCGCCTCCACCATCCCTCCCCTCCGCCCTCCCCGGGGTTCAAAGTGCGGCCGGACACCCCGCTGCTCGGAAAAGGGCAGAGATTCAGCTCAGGCCTCGCGTTCCCCCTCCCGGCCACCCCCTTTCCCCACGGCACAGTCTGCTTCCTGGCAAACACCGGGAACAAACGCGGCAGCAAGGGGCTTTGGCTCGAGCATCTCCAACAAGAGCCTGCCTAGGGATTAGCACAACAGGGCAAGAGGGACGCGCTGGGAAATGTTCCAGTTTCGCTCCCCTCGGGCGTTAGCAGAAAGTAAGGCAGCATTTCTTGCGTTATACTTTTAAACTGCACTTTACAAAAGCACCCGGAATGCTGAAGAATCATAAAAATGCCTCATTAACGAAAGGCAGGCAGTGAGAGAGAACAAAAAAAAGTCTAACCTCAGCAGAACCGTAGACAGACAAAATGCAAGCAAAGAGAAGTGATAGTAGGGATTTAAGAACCAGAGGCAGTGCTGCGGGACAAGCATTTTAGGCCTTTTTTAAGGACAGAGAGACGAAATTAGATGATTTCAAGGGGAAGCAAATTTCAAATGTCTGGAGTTAACCAGCACAGATCAAACCCTGCTTGGCCTAATAACAACACACTTGAAATCCGATGGCTCCGGCTCCCAATTCTGCTTCCTACTCATGTAGCAATTGGACCTGGGAGGAAAATCAAGGGGAAAAAAAAACCCAGAGTATGTTCACAGCAGAACGCCTGCACCAGACAGTTGGTTTGGATAAGGAATATGTGTGTATTCCACACCCAGTACCGCAGGGACAAGGTAAGTCTCGGCACGTCAATAAGCCGACGTGATGGGTTGACCCTGGCTGGACGCCAGGTGCCCACCAAAGCAGTTCTATCACTCCCCCATCCTCAGCTGGACAGGGGAGAGAAAAATATAACAAAAAAGCTTGCAGGTCGAGATAAGGACAGGAGAGATCGTTCACTAATTACCGTCACGGGCAAAACAGACTCAGCTTAGGGAAAATTAGCTCAATTTATTACAAATCAGCCAGAGTAAGGTAAATGAGAAATAAAACGAAATCTCAGAACACCTTCCCTCCACCCCTCCCTTCTTCCCGGGCACAACTTCACTCCCGGATTTCTCCACCAAGCCCCCCCAGCGGCACAAGGGGGACAGGGATGGGGTTTACGGTCATCACACATTATTTTCTGCCGCTTCACCTCCTCAGGCGGAGGGCTCATCACACTCTTCCCCTGCTCCAACATGGGGTCCCACCCACGGGAGACAGTCCTCCACGAACTGCTCCAGCATGGGTCCTTTCCACAGTGTGCAGTCCTTCAGGAGCACACTGCTCCAGCGTGGGTCCCCCACGGGGTCACAAGTCCTGCCAGAAAACCTGCTCCAGCATGGGCTCCTCTCTCCATGGGTCCACAGGTCCTGCCAGGAGCCTGCTCCAGTGCAGGGTTCCCACGGGGTCACAGCCTCCTTCAGGAACCCACCTGCTCCAGCATGGGGTCCTCCACGGGCTGCAGGTGGATATCTGCTCCACCGTGGACCTCCCTGGACTGCAGGGGGACAGCCTGCCTCACCAGGGTCTTCACCACAGGCTGCAGGGGAATCTTCGCTCCGGCGCCTGGAGCATCTCCTCCCCCTCCTTCTGCACTGACCTTGGTGTCCGCAGGGTTGTTTCTCTTACATGTTCTCACTCCTCTCTCTGGCGGCTGTTTTCTCCCTGTCCCAACTTTTTTCCTTCTTAAAAATGTTATCACAGAGGCGTTACCACTATCACTGATTGGCTCGGCCTTGGCCAGCGGCGGGTCCGTCTTAGAGCCGGCTGGTATGGGCTCACTCTCTCTCGAACACAGGGGAAGCTTCCAGCAGCTTCTTACAGGAGCCACCCCTGTAACCCCCCCCGCTACCAAAACCTTGCCACATAAACCCAATACAACTCGTCCCACTCTGCTGAATATTGCTCCTATTCACACAGCAGAACTCGGGTTGA
>NW_010972992.1:2588152-2600122 GCF_000737465.1 Haliaeetus leucocephalus | reverse complement strand
TTTTCCTTCTTAAAAATGTTATCACAGAGGCGTTACCACTATCACTGATTGGCTCGGCCTTGGCCAGCGGCGGGTCCGTCTTAGAGCCGGCTGGTATGGGCTCACTCTCTCTCGAACACAGGGGAAGCTTCCAGCAGCTTCTTACAGGAGCCACCCCTGTAACCCCCCCCGCTACCAAAACCTTGCCACATAAAACCAATACAGCCGAGCTGCACCTTGCTGACCTAACCAGCTCTTGCTGGCTCAGAGAAACAGCAGAACAGCAGCAAGAGAGGTCGGAGCGGAGATCTATCAGAAAAGCGACAGTATTTACTCTTCAAAAAGCTCCAGAGACAGAGTGACAGGGGCACAGAGCTCACACAAGAGTGCATGCACAAACCCAAGGCAGCCATCCCAGTTACGCGCCCGTAGGGACAGCAGTTGTACCCGGTATTAATGGGTGGGGGTACTGGTACCACCCCAGAGTGCCGAGTGGGGGTACCGCTACTACCCCGGAGTACCGGATGGGGGTACTGGTACCACCCCGGAGTACCGATGAGGGTTACGGGTACTACCCCGGAGTACCGGGTGGGGGTACCGGTACTACCCCGGAGTATCGGGAAGGGACGTCAGGCCTAACCGGGTGCACCAGGTAGGGATACCAGGCCTACCCTGGAGGGTCAGGAAGGGAGGCCAGGTCTAACACCGCGCGCCCGTAGGGACAACAGGTGAACTCCGGCGCATGAAAAAGTTTTCCCGTAGAACCCCAGAGTACTGGTGGGAGAACCAGTTCTATCCCGGAACGTCGGGTAGGGGCAGGGCCTAACGCGGAGGGTCCCAGCCATCCCATGTGCTGCAAGAACTCAGTATCTAAGAAAAAGCAGCAGTAGCTGCTTTGGTCAGGGTCAGGTCAATATTAAAAAGTTCTTTTTCTGCAACTTTTTCTCCAAAGAGCTCATTTTCCGTGATTTCCCAGGCTCTGTGCTCTTTGCTGAGCCTTCTTTACAGCCCCAGCAGTGTCCTGTGTTCACAGGCAAAACAAGCAGGGCCATCCCCTTGTAGGTAGTCTTCCACCGTTGCTGAACTAGACGCCGTTTCAGCCTACAAGACCTTGATGGCACATTACTGCGTGACAATTAGAGATATCAGCCAGTTGACAAACAATGTCATCAACCCGGAAACTGCAGGAGCAGCCAGCAATTTACCATTCAGGAGAGTACAAAAACGGGGACATTCATGAGGCAAGGTCCGCTCCTCTTCGGGAAACTCCACTTGGTGGCATAAAATAACGCGTTCCTCAGACGGCTCTGGAAAGAGCCAAACGATCTTTTAAGACGCCACTGAACCAGGGCTACGTTGCCGCCTAGACCTCCACAGCCTAAAGCCTGGATCTGACAAACAGCAATGAACTAGATTGAGAGAACCCACTCAGCAGCAGAGCTTAATCTTCGATTTATTGTGCAACAGGCATAAACAACTTTCTCCCCAAGTTCCTCTAAACACAATTACAGACAAGAAATAGTATGATGTTTTCATAAACACGACTGTTGTTGTGCAAACATCGATGTCTCCTATCCTCCCCGACCAAAGGATATTACTTCATTGTTCAACAGAGAAAACAGGTAGGTAAAACAGAAGAGCATCACACCAAACTGCACAACATAAGCAGGTTTCGAGCTGACTGCACTCCTGCTATTTTGCGTACAACTAGAGAGGCGTTTAATGGTGCATTATCGTAAGAAGCGAGCAGCTCCTGACGCTCACGTTACCAGGCAGCACCTCACTAGGAGGCTTTTAGGCTGTCGTTTTATAGCAAGATCTGTCTGTGGCTGCAGAGGGATATCATCTTAAGACCACTTCTGGTTTTTTTCCCCTAAGAAAAGAAAGATCACCCGTCCCTTCGTCAGCTCAGCTTTCTCAGTGTGTTCTTTGAATTCATGACACTTCCGTGTAAAGAGCAGCTAGACAGTGCCTCCTCCCACACACCCCCTCTTCTGAAAGGGAACTTGCTTCATTCAACACACGACTTAGAAGTCGATTAAGCATTCCCAAATGTGAGCAAAACCAAGCACGTACCTCAGGACACCTGCAAGGTCCACGCACCCTCACACCAAGAGAGTAACGAAGCAAGGGCATTTCCTCTAGCAGAGAGACAAAAGCAGTGTGTACTAACGCTTGCTAGAGATAAACTCAACATCTTAAACAGAGGCCTGCAGGTTTGTTCCCTAAGCACTACAGGACTGCAGGCAGAAAGAAAAGACAGATTCCTATGTGCCTTTAGAAAGTGCCGTTTATCTATCACACGGTTGTGTCCCAGATGATGGTGCTTTTCACCCAGACCGGCTCCTCCAGGCCAGCAACAGGAATATTGCTGCCCAGAGGTCTTCATACTCAAGGTTGGCCAAAAAGCACATCTTCATTTTGGTTTCTACGCGGCTTTTATCCACCAGTCTGTCCGTGAGCAAAGCAGCCGCAGACTGGCAGAGAAGCCAGGCGATCATCTGGTCGGGTTTCAGGGTCTTGGACGCCAGAACGCTTTCACCCCAGAGGCTTAGGTGAAGCACGTTAGCAGCAACTCTAGCAGACAATCTCTGCAAAAGGAAGGAGAGAGAAGATTAGCCGATCCTGCTGCACTCGGATCACATCACTAGCATGTAGCATCTATGCTGCCAAAAGTCCCCCAGGCCTCCTCTAAGGCACTGCACATTCCCCATGAATTAAAAAGCTCTTTGTGACAATTAACACCAGGCAACTGCATGCAACCCCTCCCAATTCAAGGTCCAGTCCTCGACACAAACATCCGCTGAAATCCCTGAAACTATCCAGTGCTGCATGTGAGAGGCAGCACTGTACTTCAGCAAAAGACTTTTTGGTTGTCTTTGACCGTTATCTAGACTACAGTGGTATCTGGATTACAGTCCTGCACCCATAGCCCTCCAGGGCAAAATGATCTACAAACAATACTCCCAAAGACTGGTCAGATGACTTCTTCAAGACAACAGTTTCTTACCTTGTCGGGATCCCTCTGAAGTAGCATCTTTATCACCTGCTTCACCTCAAGGGGCACGTGATCAGGCAGGCTTGGCAGCTGGTCTTCCCGGTAACTTCTGCTTTCCAAAGTCGACTCCCCGTGGCCATAGAAAGGATTGGCCAAGCCAAGGATTTCATAGGCGATCGTTCCAACAGCCCAAGCATCAGCCTTGCTGTAATTGATCACCGTGCCTGGACCAGGCGACGCTGTGATCACCTGTCACAGAGATGGGGATGTTCAAATAAACACCTCTAGCGTGGGCTCTGTGCTAAAACTCATTTTCAAGGGTTGAGTCAGCATTTCCGCCGTCATAAACGGAGAGAGGCTGAAACCAAAGCTAGGTTTCATCTAAACCTCTGGTGTAAATATTCCCTATTGGCATGCTCTAGACACTGCTCAGCTCACCAGGACACTGGGAGGAGTCCGGTTATTGTGCCTAGGCTTTAGTCGTTGCCCCAACCAGCATTCACAGATTTCACACTAGGATTTTAGACAGGCAGGAGACAGGCGGATGAACAATCAATGCTGCACCGGCATTTAAGCAATGCAAGGCAAGGTGCTGCAGGTCAAGCAGACAGTTAAGGGTGTCTTTGCTTTTATTATGGTTATCATCAGAGAAATAAAAAGGAACTGTCAATAACTTCACAACCACCCTGAACTTCATCCAAAAACTACTGTCGCAACACAGGGACTACTGCATAAACTTCTTTAATAGCTACACAGAAAGGGGCCTGAAAAAAGACTGAAGAGCAAACTTTTTGCAGGAAAGGTCAATTCTGCCTCATAACACTGACTGATTATTTTTCACCTTTGAGAGCTCAAGGTGTCTGCTTGACAAGTGCTCAGCACAGGTCCAAAGAGGACTTTTTTTATTAACGCAGAGATGTTTAGCAAGCATAACTCAAGTTAGGACACGGACCTCCGACACCGCTTTATGGGACACAGGTCTCCAGGACGGAGTGTAGGCCGAAGTTAGTTAGGCACTAATCAGCTACGGTTACTGTCTCCCACGACCGAGTTACGTCAATGAGCGGAAAGGGGCAGAAAACGATCGATCTGATTGCAGAGGCTTTCAGCAGGTATTACTGTGTACACACACCAGCAGAAACCACATAAGCAAGTATTGGCGCGTGCACATGGGGGAAGGTTCAGCACCAAATGACAGCAAAGTGACGTGCACGCATGCCCTCCACTGCTTCTAGACCTAATCCTACTCTTTTTCAAGTTCCTATCATAGTGTGCACCACAGCTGGGGCTGAAACTTTTTAGTCCTGACAGCAGGACAAGCAGACAACCAGCAACACAAACCATTACTACAGAGGGATTTACCTCGGGTGCCATAAGACAGCCGTTGCCGCCCCGATCCACGTAAGAGCTGGTCAAAGGCAGCCTCAAGCCGATGTTTTCATCTGCCAAACAGCAACCGAAGTCCGTGATCACCAACCAGGGGCAGCCAGCTGCGAACAACACAGGGCTAGCAGAGTTAGCGTTCAGTTCAAGAGGACCTGGCTCTATTAGCCACCATATCACATGAACACCAGAGACAGTCTTCTGGATCAATCTCAATACCCCCCAGGAATCAGCACAACCGCACGCTGTTTTCCTGCTTTGCCTCTGTATTCTTAGGTGAAATACTGGTTTTATTAAAGCAAAACTCATTCTTCTATTTCCTCTTTAGAGGACGTTACCTCTCCCCACGGGACGTGCGTCTGACAAAATGTCATGGATACCGTAAAAACGAGGACACTTAAGGTTAGGGACCCATCCACAGTGAAGGAATATATTCATTTTTTTTCCCTTTGTTTTTACCTTTAGCAAAAGCTGTTGACATACAGATATATACTTAGCTATAGCAAAAGGCTGGAGAAACTTTGCATTAGTTAACAGTCCTTGTCCTGATGACAAATCAAGCGTTGCAAAGTAGAATCATTACTTCTCTGAACTCTGATACAGAAAAATCAATGCTTAAGATCATTCCTAACCGCATTCAGGATAACTCCAGAGAAGCTTTTCCTTCGAGAAAAAAAGGATGGCATTAGTATTGCTGAAAACCTTCCACGGCTGCTGTACCAAGACCTTTAATTACACAGATCTGGCTGCCTGCTATTGTTTCCTGCCCATTTGAATCGCAATCACGCCGAAAAAGAACCCAGGTAATTAAAATCTCAGTTAGAGAGGCTGACAGGAGAACAAGCCAACGAAAACGCTGCTTTTGGCTTTAACACTGTTGGTTCCCTTGCCTTCCAGCCAATGTTTCATCATCCCAGGGTGCAGCACTATTAACCTGACCAAGAGGTGGGATTTTAAGAACCGCCCCATGCTATTTGGCTACTGCGAGACAACAAGACCCAAGAGCCTAAAGCAAAGGCACCTCCAGCATCACAAATGTGGTGTTAATCTACACCCATCTGCTCCAGCCAACGTTTGCTGTGCTTGTGCAATGCATCACGTTAGCAATATGCTGCGCCTCTCCATCTGATTACAGCACAATGCTCCTTTCAAGTCCGTTTTAATGATCCACAACCTGAGGCACAGACAGGATAAATGACTTCCCCGGTGCTGCAGTGACAGCAAGCGATAACCTGAAAACTAAACCCGAGATTCTTCAAAGGGTTCAATGCTCATTTCTCCCCTAAATGCACGCCTGGGCAGAACTTCCCCACACTTCTGTGTGTCACTTAATTGGCATTTATACTCAGCAATCTACATACCAGAATCAAATTCAACCAGTATGTTGTCAGACTTCAGGTCTCTGTGCGCTATTCCATGTCGAACAAGATGGTCCACGCCTTCCAAGAGCTGTAAAATCATCATCGTGGAGAGACAAACATCCGGACTGCTCTCCCTCAGATACTGGCGCAGCGTGCACGGATAACTAGCCATAACAAGGAAAACCTCTGAATTAGCATCCTGGAAGCTTAGCGCTCGCTGTTCAACCTCAGCACTGGCTTGCTGGGGATGTTTGGCACACTTGTATGTACCAAATTCTTCCTGACCTCCGCAATGCCTTCCCACCTCCAAACCTCAACCTGACACCGCTCCCCTGTCTGCTGTTCTCAAATCCTCTGTTTTGCAACAACACCCACCACTGAATTTTTGGTGCCCTCGCCTGAGTTCAACAACTGCAAATAAAATAAGCCTCTTAAACATCACGGCAAGGGGCTCCAGCTATACAGCAGTTGTTCTTCTGTGTTTTTAGGTACCAGTGTTGTATTTTGCATGAAAGAGGAGGCAGATTAATAATGCAGATTGTATGAGCAAAATGAGGAGATGTGCTCATCAGGAGAAAGAACATATTCTTGAAATACAGAGAGGACAGAGCACTTCTCCAGATGCGGGCAGAACAAAAGGTTGGGAAACAGAAGGTGCTTTTATGTCAGTGCCACAGCAATACCCAATCAAAACCAAAACCCAACTGAGAAAGCCAGAGATGCTGAGAACTAATAAATCTTGTTACCGATTCTACTCTGTCTGTAGCAGTGCGTTCAGACTAGGGTTGAAGTTCAGCCTTAGAAGGGCAGACAAATGGGGACAAGCCCCACATTTCTTACTTTAATTTGGGGTAATTACTAAAAAGAACAGCTTGTCTTCATTGTCAAATGAGAGGTAAAATCTCAAGGACTTGGAATGGGTCTTGGGAGGCGTTTCCAAGAGCATACTCTGCTTTTTGGCAGCAGCCGAGGCCAAATCCTTGAAAGGACCTGCGTAGCAGCAGAATACGCAGCCCCGCCAGGCAGTGTCACAAAAAGCCCGAGTCACATAACAAGCTTCTCTCTACCTACTTCTTCATCACCAAGAAGAGTGTGCGGCTGTGACCGATCCCTCTGGGATTCAGGCTTAACGGAAGAACATCAGGATAGTCTGTGAAGGCTCCAGGCAGCAAAGGGACAGAGGACGTGAACGCTCGGATCACCTGGATTATATTCGGATGAGGCTGCAACTTCTTCCTCCCAAGGACAGGTTTTCTGTGCAAAAGTATAGGCAACACAGATTACAGCGGTCTCCTAGTCAGGTCTGATTCATCACAGACACATCTCTCTCATTTCTGGACTTACTTCTCATTAATATGGCCCGTCCTCCCCACCAAAGGGTTCCAAAGCAGTGTGCAAACATGTTTATTCTGCAGTGAAAACCTTATTCGAGACAGCATTAAGGCCACCCAGTACAGATTACAGGACTCCACATCAAGCAAATATTCAAACGTTCACATCCTGGAAACCATTTGGTTAGAAAGAACACCGACAGCAACCTCCCCGCCCTCACGGCCGACTTCCGAACCCACGCCTCAGCCCAGCGTTTCCCACATTGATGCAGAACACCCACAGCCTGAGCGGGTCCACCGCAGCAGCGGGCAGGTCCCAGCACTTTCTCCAGAGTTCAGAATCTACTCTGGGGCTTCCCGCAGCAAAGTGAACCGTCATCAAGGCAGTGCCGGCTGCTGACACACCAGCGGAGGATACACAGACCAAGACTTCATCTGTGGCTGTCAGGACTCTGTCGTAACTGGATTTCCCTACACACAATGGCCAAACACAAAATACAGGCACTTGACCTGCGCTGCAAACGAAGCTTTGCTGCAAACCCTCACATGTAACATGCAGCCTTTCAGTTTATTCAAACCCTACTAGCCCTTCCATGCTGCTAACAAAGGCAGAACTAGTCACAGGCTGCTTCTTGGTTCGCAAAGGACTGCAACAACAGCTTTAGAGAAAAAAAAAAAACCACGCACAGCTACTTTGTTAGACACAAAATAAAGGTCAACTTCACACTAGGCATATCAGTTTAGACCCTCTCTTTTATGGCACAGGCAGGAAGCACTCACTACAATGAAAGGCACATTACCAATCTCTATCTGCAAAACAGATCTCTCTCCCCTCTCATGCCCTGAATGTCAAATACCCCTTTGGCTGCTCTGTTGTGTTCTCAGCTAGAAGTACCACACAGCATTCATTATTCATTTGTATTGCAGCTGAGATGTATTTGAAATTTAAATCAGACAATCTGGACTCCAGACTCCATTGTTTCAAATCGAAAAAAAAGAGGCATTTTTGAACAAAAAGATAGCTAACTCAAGATCATTTAAAAGTTTCCGTGCAATTTTCCACCTTCATGCTGTTTGCTCACTTCTCACTCGGGTGGAAGAGTGGGAACCGAACCCTCCTCCTTTTTCTTTCTTGCCAGTTTCCCTGCACCAGAAAGAACACTTTCCACCTCCCTGCCCCGCACCCATTTTACAACCAAACCAGTTCTAAAATAGTACAGTCAAACTGTATTACAGTCAAATTGTTTGATGTTTAATATGGTCAAATTGTTACCGATTGTAGGCGTGTATTCCTGTAATTAAAAAGCACCATGATGCATAAATTATGTTTAATCAGAAGTAGCTCCTCCCAGCCTTCAACTCTGCAGATATCAACACATTTTACACATGGGGAAGCTAAGGCATGGGGCACAGAAGTGCCTGGCCACAGTCACCCATCAGACCACTGGCAGGACCCCAACTGGTCCCCAGTTATTGGCGTACCCTTCCGACACCCTTCTGGACTACGCCATCCAAACCACTATGGTTTAGCTGTAGGTATTCCCTGCACGCCAAAAAGCCACGCCACAATCTGCTCCTCAGAGTAAACAAGACTGTGTTAAATCGCTATTTGAACAGCGGTATCGCTATGCGATTTCCTAACTGTGCCGGAGAAAAGCATGCTGGAGAAAAATCCCCAAGGCAGCCAGCAGCCCATCCCTGCGTGACATTCAAGGCATGCAGCACTTCCGAAGGCACCGTCATTTAGACAAAACATACGCACACGCTTCCTGAGCCATTAATAATCCCAAGGCTTTGTTTTTATCTGCTTTCAGGATCTATTATAGAAACCTCTGGCCATCTTCTTAACAGTACGGATCTGCTGCAAAATTAATTGATGGATAAAATTAGCGCGTCACCATTTGAAAACTGACGCCATTTCCATAGCAACCGTACCTGCGGCCAGAGACAGCTCCATATTCTCCGGCTAAGGCAAGCCCCGTGGCTGGAACAAGCTCTCGGCCCATAGCATCGAGGATGGCTTCACTTGATGAACCAGCCTGCAACAGCAATTACAAACCACGTTGTTTTAAGATCATCCAGCCTCAATACAAACCGAAAGCAGATAATCCTGACGCTGGCACTGTATCTGGAGTTAGATCAACTGAGACCAGATTGAAGGGACTCCCTTCTCTCCTTTCAAAATTGGGGAAGGCAATTAACTACTTAAAGAATTTACCAAGGGACGTGGCAAGGCCTTTGCTTGCAGAAAGAAATCCATTTGTCTCTTCAAATGCACCCTCGACTGCTAGCACACTGAGCTGTATGTTAACACTCATTTTCAACCTTAAAACCTGGACTGGCAAAGCCCACAGCTGAACACCAGAGTGTTTCGGGAGCCCAAGGGATTTCAGATGTTAGTGTTTTGGAAGACTCTCTTAGAACACCCACTTGTTGCATCAAGTGCCACAAAACCTCTTCAATGTGAAAAGCCACGTGGATATTTTTAAGTGTGGAATAGCCACATTGAGGGCTTGGATCATCAGAGAGTCACCTGGGCTGGGAAACACTACCACAGATCCCACCCGTTCACTTCACGGCAAGGGGACCCAGCACGCAGGTTACTGCCCCACCCCCTATGACCACTGACTTGCACCTCGGCCGCACTTTGCAGAAGAAAATCTATCTCTGTCCTGACATGGACAAGGACACCCATTCCTAAAGCACAGGCAGCAGTGGCTTTCCCATTCTTATACCTTAGCATTACAGCCAGCTTCAGAAAAGCTTGTCTTCCAAAAGCATCACCTCCAAAACCAACAACTCCACCACCACCAGCAGCTCTCAATGCTGATTCTGGAAGAATGATGAATGCTAATTACCTTGCTCTGGGACTGTTCGCTAACAATCAACATCTCCAATGTCACATATCAACAGCTTTGTTTTGACACACTCATCGTGTGCTACATAATTAGCACTTTCAACACTTAAGCGTTAAACATTTCAGACGGACTTTCCCAGTGACAGACAAGGAGATCAAGAGCCGACTCCTTACCGAAATGTTCCACATCATTTTGATAGCTAACGGAAAAGCCTCTTTCCGTTGGTGTTTCTCTACAGGCTCCTCTTCAGCCACCTGTGAAGGCAAGCCACAATCCCGCTGCACGGCTGGCCCCTGCCCTGCAAAACGGCTGCTCTCCACATGACCCTGACGATCGCGAGAGAAAGGAATAGCTGCTTCGTACACAGCAGCGCTGCAGCCCTTCCCGATGGGTTGGCCAATGAGATATTCTTCCAGCTTGAAGCCCTGCCAGCGGAAGGAACTCAGGGGATCTTTCTGCGGCTTGTTCTTTCCAGCAAACACTGTCTGAAAGGAGTAAGAAAAGACAAAGATAAAAAACCACTCAGTTATTCAAGACTTCCCAATGGAGAACTCCCTTACTGTTTAAGTGGTATTACGCATCCCATTGGGTTGGTCCAACCTGAAAGCCACAATTGGGCTCTAACCATTAGGCTCAAATCACTGTAACCATAGGGAAAATAATTTGCAGACCATATCTTTTTGTCTGAAACAAATTGCCCCTAAAACAGTCTTTACTAAAGGTGTCCTTTCTGAGGGCACTGTAGATGCACAGGAAGAAGAGGAATGGGGAGGGGGGAGTCATTCGCTAATCTAGAACATAAATACGTTTTGTAAAGACAAGTCTAACTAAATACTTCTAGAAAGAGATGCACTATTACACTTTTCTCCCCGTCCACAAATAAATCAGGCAAATAGCATTTAAAAGAAAATCCAATTAAGAGCAACAAGAGATGGAAAAACAATGCCCTGAGCTTTTGTGGCAGCCGAGTACGAGGGTTGGTTAGTTCGAGGAGTGAATAGGTGATGGAAGAAATCTGGGGGAGGAAGTCAAAAGAGACAAGAGAAACCAACACACAGGAGAATTGTTCTGGAGTTTAACCACAGCGCTCACGATCCTGCAGGTCTGGTGGTGCCACAGCTGTCACCTGGACTGATACAACCAAGTGCACTTCTCCATGAGCTACAACAACGTGCCAGTGGCTGCCCAAGGGATGTGCCCCGTGGCAAAGGGACACAGATTCAGGGATGGTGGAAGGGGGAAGACAGCAAATTTAACTACCCAGCCAGGGCAGGGGACAGAAAGCATCATGAGAAACTTCAGGGAAAGGCAGAACCTCCGTGGGAACATGTTTGTCTGCCAGTTAGTGGGACAGGTGACAGCTGGCTCTGAACACCAAAGGTCTATTTTTACCCACAAGATATGTTCAGCACCGTCCGTCCCCGGTGCCCTGCCAGCGTGGCCTGGCCCAGCCTCACGGGCCTCCGTCTGCCTTGGGGAGAGGGGATGGACCCAGGGGCTCAACGCCAGCCTCCTGGGACACAAGATCCCCATCACCAGGGCCAAGACCCCTCCCTTTTTGTGGGGACAGGGAGCGGGGGCCTCCCCACAGTGAGGACACCCCCCAGTACCTGCTTTAAGGTGGTGAGGGGCTGCCGACCGAGAGGCTTCCCCAGTACCTATTTTTGGGGAGGAAGAGGTGTCTGTGGGGCTGCTCCTAGCAGGGCTGCTCAGCCTTCCTTGGGGGCAGATGGGGAGGCGTACCTGAGGGGCTCCCCACAGCAAGAATCCCCTGTGCCATTCTGGGGGCTGTCTGAGGGGCTCCCCACAGCAAGGGCCCCCCCTTTCCCCTTCACGGAGGGTGTCTTGATGGGCCCCCCCCACAGCAAGGACCCCCCCCCTCCCCTTCACGGAGGGCGCCCGAGGGGCTCCCCAGAGGGAGGCCCGGGCCTGGGGGTCCCGCAGCAGCCTCCCGGCCCCGAGGGGACGCCGCACCTGGATGTGGCGGCACGCCGCCTCGGCCCGTCGCTGCTCCTCCCCGGGCGGGCCCCCCCACCCCCCCGCCCCCGGCCGGCGCCAGG
>NW_010972992.1:2582601-2587492 GCF_000737465.1 Haliaeetus leucocephalus | reverse complement strand
TGCGCAGCCAGCACCCTCCTGCCGTACCTAAGGGCCCCAGCTTCCCGTCCCCTGTGATTCATCATTTGCTGCACCTACAGGAGATAAACCAGGACTGCTTTTATTTTGCTTGGGCATAGGCAGTAATGCCCAACCCAGCACTGGCTGGGAAATGGAGCGCATTTGTTTTTCATTGTGCATCATTAAATTAATATTACAATCAGCAAACGGCACTACTCTGGAGACGGAAAACTCTCCAGAAACCCTCAAAAACTCCTCTCCCTCTTCATCCCCATAAACGGAATGAAAGCAAAGAAAACAAGCCAGAGAGAAACAAGCAAAGGACACGCTCAGTGTGATAACTGTCCAGTTCCAGTAAATCGCCTAATCTGAATTAGCTTATAAATAGCTGCTGGGGTTGATGGAGCCTTTCCTTTTTGCTTCAAATTTAGAGCTGAAGAATTCAGCATTTTCCCAAGCAATAATTTTGCATTATTCCGGAGTGGTTTCTGTACCAACAAGCCCGAGCTGGAGCCGTGCATCAAACCCTTCTCCATCTGTGAAGTCCCCTCTCGCCTACAGCGATATCTGGACACTTTTTTTCTAGTAAAAAGGAATTTCTGTGATTTAATTTCTCCATTTCCCTGGGGTAAGGTGGGGCCAGCATCTGCAAATCAGCACTGAATCAGAAGATGAGCGAGAGGAGTGGGTAACTTAACACTATAAACACATTTCCCATTGCATCGTCCCCAAAAAGCCGCTTACACGCTGGGAAAATTGGGGAAAACCGTCCTCTCCCCTGCTGCCAAAGGGCAAAGGCCGGCAGCGGCCGCGCTGCTCACACCTTCTTCAGATCCTCGGGTCCGAAGGAGAGCGGCAGCAGCTCCTCCAGCCTCTTGACGATATAGGTGCCGTCCGCTTTGGTCAGGTAGATGTCCCAGTCCGTGCCGAACTGGAGGAGAAGAGGGAGGGAGAAGTGCCCAATGCAAAACCTGTGCTTCTTCCTCAAATTACTCAAATAGTCCTTTTTTTACCCGGGTTCACGGGGAGCATCCCCCTCTATTACATGTATTTTGGGGCGGCTTTTCGGCATCACCTACCCCAGCGGGGATTTTGGGCTCAGATCCTGTGGTTTTGCCCCCCCAGCGCGAGCCCTGGTACCTCCGAACCTGCCAAATCCAGCCTTCAAGCTGAGTCCCGCGACCTGTTAAATATTAACCACCCAAAAATGGGCTGCGGGTGCCAGGGTGCCTGTGGGGAGGAGGGAAGCGAGAGCAGGATGGGCTCTGCATGGGGCTTGGATTTTGCAGGAAAAAAAACCATTTTCAGGCTTGCCAGAGCTGTGGCGGCGGCCCTGGGGCCAAACTCTGCACCCAGCAGCTCCCGGGAGGAATAAAACCCCCTGGGGAGGGCAAGTTAATGGATTACCATCGGGCACCTGCTCCCG
The DNA here is from genome assembly GCF_000737465.1 of Haliaeetus leucocephalus. Classification (NCBI taxonomy): domain Eukaryota; kingdom Metazoa; phylum Chordata; class Aves; order Accipitriformes; family Accipitridae; genus Haliaeetus; species Haliaeetus leucocephalus. The sequence continues at coordinate 2,586,066 of NW_010972992.1, read as the reverse complement.
TGGGACAGGGAGCGATACCCCTTTCCCAGCGGATAGTGCAACTTGAGGAACCCGGAGCCAGCCCTGGGACTGGGGTCAGGAGGCTGCAACCCCCCCACCCCTCTTTGCACCTCTGCGTGTTTCAGGGGGAGATGCCTGGGGTCAGGAGACGTGGGGCCCCCGCGCGAGCCATCACCTCTCTCATCACTTGTCTGCAGGCGCCGCAGGGTGTGATGAACTGGTCCCCCATGTCACTGCCAAAGGAGAAGTGCAGAGAGTTCAGTCTTGCGGTCAGAGGATTGGGGGGACATCTGCAGAAGACCTTCACGCACCAATAAATACGGAGCCATGGCACATTTTCCCCCCACTTCCTCCAAAAAAACACGCAAAAACCTGCCTCCCCCCCAAAAAAACACTCGGGCTGCTGCAGCAGAAGTTGCCCCTTGGGCGCACCAAGGGTTTTCCCGCTGCCCCCCCCCCCGCCCATCCCTCGCCATGCCGGCTCTCAGCGTACCCTTACCTGGCGATGGCCATGGCCCTGAAGCTGGTGTGTCCCTCGGAGATGGCTTTCTGGATGGCGGTGCGCTCGGCGCACACCCCCAGGCTGTAGCAGGCATTCTCCACGTTGCACCCTGCGGGGAAGACCCCTGCACTCACTCAGCCACCCCGAACCCTGCTGGCTTCCCTCCAGGCGATATTTTTTTTTAGGTGATTTGCAAAGAAAAGCCATTTTTCGGTGTGCACCGCCTGATCCCAGGCTCTCACTAACGCGTTCCCACTTCCCCTATTTATTTCCCATATTTTCCCATCCGCCGCGATCTTTGGCTCGCACAGGGGTGACGGCTGCCAAGAAGCAGCTGGGAGGGGACGACGGGGACCCCAGCACCCCATGCTGACCCCACTGCACCCCCATGCATGGCCAAAGGGTTGCAGGAGGGACCCCCAAAACCCAAGAGGGGGGTCACACGGCCCCGGCTTACCAGAGAAGATCTCCCCGCCGGCGGTGAGCAGCGCGGCGCCCACTGGGAAGCGGCTGTAAGGGCAATAGGCACAGTTTTTGGCCTCCCGGCTGCGGCGCAGCAGGAGCTGCAGGCGCTCGCCATGGGGTCGGTCTGGGGGGGCAGTGGGGGCCGGGTGCTGGCCGTCACCCTCCATGCCTGCACCCGCCTGCCCTGCTTGCTGACGCCGCAGTTAAATATTTCCTCGCCTGGAAAATAGGCTGGCCAGCCCCGCCGGGATAACGCCCTGGCGTGCAGCCGAATGCCGGGAAGCATCCCTGGGGGACAGCCCTGACCCCCAAAGCATCGGGCTCAGGGGGTCCCGCATCCCCTCCCTGCCTGCTGTCTCATTTTTTCCAATTTGTCCTTTTTTTTGGTTGTTTTCTTTTACCTCCTCCTTTTTCTGTCCCAGCAGAGCGTTTTTCCGCCACCGCCTCGGTAGTTTTTTTCCTCCCCAGTTGAAAACTGGTTGCGCGGCTCCACAGGAAAATGTCATTAAATCACTCCTGGCGGGGGGCAGGAGGGGAGGCAGGGAACAACAGTTCCTGATCAGCGAGATCAAAAGAAATAAATTAATTAGATTGAAAACAGAAAAAAAAAATATATATACATCTCTCTCTCTCTGTCTCTCTCTCACATTTTCCCAGGTTGTCTAACAACCAGCTGCCAAGCAGCCAGGAAAGCTGGTTGAAGTCAGAAGCGATAAAAGCCCGTTTTGGGATGCCCTTGTGCCACCCGAGCCCAAATTCGGTTCAGCTGGTGCTTCCGTGGGAATCAGCCCACGTGGCGTAAAGGGCTCCCAGGATGCCAGGCTGATCAGCAAATTGCTCTTGAATTAAAGATATCTTTTTTTCCCCTTGCTGGAAGAGCTTAATGCCCCATTTAACGGCTGCAAGGACGGGTGTCACGGCCCCCATTGATTTATCACTGGGATTTTTTGCACAGTTTGCTGGATTTTGGGAGGATTTTGACCTTACCCACTGGTTTTGCCAGCAAATCTTGCCGCTGGGTCGCTGCTGACAAGCCACGACAGGCTGGGACACAGCACCTGAATTGGCAGCAGCCAATGTGTGGTGTAAATGCCTGGAGCTGAGAACGGAGCGTGGGGCAGCAAAAGGACCACAGGCACCCCAAGAAATCAAAGCTGGGACACTGAGATCAGTATTGTCCCAGGGGATAACTGGGCGACCCACCTTCTTTGCACTGTGCGGGTGTTCGTTCACCCTGGAACCTAATGATGACAGCTACGTGCAAGGGCAGTCAGTCAAGGAAACAAGCAGCTAGAGGAAGGATTAGCAGCACTGAATCAGCTCAGAGCCCTTTGTTCAGCTTTCAAAGCGCATACCCCAGTTATTTTCCCATCTAAAATGAGCCGCAGATGCTCCTGTGGCCCCCACCCTGTTACGCGGCACGATCCCCCCAAAACCTGGGAGAGAAAAGGAAAACCAGCCCCAGAGCAGCTGGTGGGAGGCACCGTGGGAGCAGACCAGAGCAAGGGGACCCCCCTCCTAAATAATGTGGGATCTATAAATAAACAAGCTTTCAAGGAGGGTTTAAACCTGCCTCGTCCATAGGAATAGCGAGCAATTAAATAGAGTCCTTACCTCTGCCGATGAGGGTGAGGACAGAAATAATGAGAGACAGAGACTGGTGTGGATAGAAACCTTCCGCATTTGCACTAATTCATTAATTGCCACCTCCCCGAAACCATCCTCACACCGGGAGCAAACCACACACCCCAAGCTGCAGCAGAAAAGCCGAAAACCACACAAACTCATGCAATTTTTATTATTTTGGCTGCAAAAACCTACGAGGCTGCCGAGGCCATGGCAGCGAGAGGAGCGGGAATGGTGCTGCCTGCCTGCGAAGCAGCTATTTTAAGGTTGCAGTTGCTTTGCTCAAACCGTAGAAAAGCTGGGAAGCTGCTGGGAAATGGCTTCCCACTCCCTGCAACACCGCGCTCGGGTTTTCCTCCACAAATGGACTAAAACTGGGGGCACATGCTGTTATTTTACCCCTTTTTCCTCCCCATTTTTCAATCCCAAGGCAGCCGGAGCATCTTTGTGGGTCCCTGAGCCTGGGGGGTCCCCCTGCTGCATCTGCAAGAAGCCCCAGGTGATAATAAAAAAGGTGGAAATTAGGGTTTGAGCCAAAGGAGCTGAATCCTGAACAAGCTCAGACTCCACTGTGGAGCTGAAATCTCACAGGGATCCCGCATGCTCCCCAAAAGTCCCCCCCATTTCATTTTCCCTGGAAAGAAGCCAGCCCAGGGCCTTGGCCGGAGCTAAAAGCAACAGGTTAAAAGCCCAAAGCTCAGCCTAAGAGGAGCAGCAGGGAGGTCTGGCTGGCTTGGAAATAAAGGGGAAAAAATAGGGTTTCTGGAGCAAAAACCACCAGCAAATCCGCAGGATCTGCGAACCCCCGTGCGCTCCCTCGTGCAACCCTCATGCTTGGGGGGACCCCCCCCCCATCTTTTCTCATGCCAGGG
>NW_010972992.1:2574264-2582591 GCF_000737465.1 Haliaeetus leucocephalus | reverse complement strand
TGGGCGGATCTGGTCGCTGCATGGCTGGTGGTGATGGAGGGTGGGGAGGAATCCTTGATTTTCCCAGCATCTTTCTTTCCCTGCCCGAGCACGAAGCGAACGCGCATCCGGCGGCGTGCACGGCGGCGGGGGGTGTCCGCCGGCGGCTCCCCGCGTGCTCGAGGCCGGGGCGACGCGGCGTCGCGGGGAGGTGGAGCAGCCCACGGAGAGCTAGCTGCATCCCCGCAGCCACCGTTCCCGCAGCAAGCGCAAGCGGCAGCCGGAGCACGGCGGCTCCTCGGCCAAGCGGTTCCGCATCCTCCCTGGGCAGACGGCATCGCGTACGGCAGCTGCATCCCGCTGTGCTGGGGTAGGGGCTTTTCCCTCCCCCCCCCCCCCCCCCCGGGTGGGGGGGTGTGGGGACACCCCCCAGCCAGCTTTGGGGTCTGGGGGTTGGTGGTGTTGGTGGTGGTGGGGGGGTGTCTTTCTGCTCGCAAGTGGGTCGGTGGGGAACCGTCGCGGCAGGGCCGGGATTAGTGGAGGCGTGCGGGGTGGCCTGGGGGGGCCCCTCGGCAGAGCAGAGATGCTGCCCTGGCGCCGGAGCAAGTTCGTGCTGGTGGAAAATGAACGTAAGTGCAAAGGCAAGAGCCTGGGGCCAGGGCTGAGCTACGCCGCGTTGCTGGCCGGCTTCCTGCGCTCCTGCCCGGACCTCCTGCCCGACTGCCCGCTCGAACGGCTGGGCAGCGTCTTCCGCGGCAAACGCCAGAAAGTGGAGCTGAATAAGGAGGACCCGACGTACACGGTGCGGTACCTGGGCAACGCCGTCACCCTGCACGCCAAGGGCGAGGGCTGCACGGAGGAGGCGGTGGGCAAGATCTGGGCTAAGAGCGACGCGGGGGCCGGCGGGGCCAAGATGAAGCTGACGTTGGGACCCCAAGGCATCCGTATGACCCCCTGCGAGAAGGGAGCCCGCCGGCCGGGCCACGCGTACCTCCTGCACCGCATCACTTACTGCGCCGCCGACCGCCGGCACCCCAAAGTCTTTGCCTGGGTTTACCGGCACCAGGTGAAGAACAAGGCGGTGGTGCTGCGCTGCCACGCCGTCCTGGTGTCCAAAGCCGACAAGGCTCGCGCCATGGCCCTGCTCCTCTACCAGACCTCTGCCTCCGCCTTCAACGAGTTCAAGCGCCTCAAAAGGCAGAATGATTTCCGCCACGTCCAGCAGCAGCTCCTGGGGGACACCATCGTCCCCTTGGTGCCCCTCCGCCGGCTGCTCAACACCAAGTGTCCCTACCGCCCACCCACCGAGAGGGCCCGCTGTGCCCCCCGACTCAGCTCCATCCTGGAGGAGGAGGAGGAGGAGGCCTTCGGCACCGGGGCACCCCGAGGGGACGGCGGCCCCGGTGAGCGAGCCGCCGTGCTGCGGCTGGCCAGGGAGATGCGGGGATGCAGCCTGCGTGGCCCCCGGCCCCCGGTGTGCTGAGCGGCAGCAGTGGGTCACCCCGTTTTGGGGACAAGGTGCCCTCCCCGCGCCCCAAGCCAAAGTCGGACCCGCCTCGGGGACATATCTGGACAAGATGGTGGCTTCGTTTGCAAGGAAGACCCCTGGGGGGGGTGGGTTTGCACCCCAGGGACCCCCCCCGCCCCGGCCCCTGCCTCTGAACCTGTTCTTGTGCCTCCTCCGCGGCAGCCATAATAAAGTTAATGTGTGTTTTCTGCGGTGTAACGGCGCCTGTGTCTCACCTGGACCGAGCCCTGGCAAACAGGAGAGGAAGAGTTAAGCTCGTCACCGAGGCAATTTGGTGGGATTTATACCAAATTTACCCCTCGCAAGGGAAGCCAAACCGGGGGGGGGCTGCAGGGTCCCCTGCGCTTTCTGCACCCTTCCTGCGGCACCAAGGGTTGGCAAGAGCCGCTCTGTGTAGTCATGGCAACTTGGTTTTTTAAATATAGAGCTGGGGGGGGTGGCACAAGGCCGCCCGCACCAGGGAGGCTGCAATGGGGGTTTGGTCCCTCAGCCCCCCAGCAAAGAGCGGGGCTTTTGCCTGCAGCCCCCACTGCCCACCCCATAAGCAGCGCCAAGGCCCTGAAGATCAATAATTTTCCAAAAATTACTATTTTTTTCCCCTCCCCTTTTGCTGCTTTCCCAGAATAAATAACAGCAAGGGGATAAGCTGGGGGGGAGGGCAGGGTCTTGTGTGTCCCCCCCCCAGCACAGGGACCTGCCAGCCTGGGCCGTGGCTCTGCACGGGGTGTGGGAGAAAGACCCAACAAAATGGGGCTGGGGGCTGCGTCCCCGCAGGCCCCGTGCTGAGCTGTGTCCTCGCAGTGGTGGGGGGGGGGCCCCTTCGGGGCCGTGGGGTGCTGCTGCCCCCCACCCCGGTAAGGGGGTGCAAACACCTCCCCCCCCAGGTGCTATAGGGCTGGGGTTTGGGCAGATATCCCCCCCCCAGGCCTAGGGGGGGATAGGCTTTGGCTTGGCATCCCCAAGCTCTGCAGGGGGCTGGGATTTGGGCTGCAGCTCCCCCCCCACCCCCGCCAAGGCCCTTGGGAAGAGGGGGGGGCACTGGGGGTATTAGGATCTGGGCCCTGCTACCAAGATCCTGAGGGGGATTTGGGCTAATCCCCCCCCCCCCCCCAAGCCCTTGTGGGGCTGGAGCTTAGTCTCCCCTCCAAGACCCTGGGCGGGGGGGGCTGGGATCTGTCCTGCCCCCCCCCCAAACCCCCGAGGCTGGGATTTACCCTCGCTAAGGCCCCGTGGAGCCGGGATCTGACCCACCTCCCCGCTCCCAGGCCCTGTGGGGCTGGATTTGGGCTCCCCCGGCCCCTCACCAAAGCCTTGGGGGGGGTGTGGAGGGGGGCTCTGCGCCCTTCGTCCCTCGTTGCCCCCCCCCGCCCCTTCCCGGAGCGGCGGCCCTGGCGGACCTTGTCTCTATGGTATGGCGGTGCCGGCTGCCAGAGCGTCGCGGGTTACGTCATCACTCGGCGCCGTCGGGCGGTTGCCGCGGTAACGGCGCGGCGGCGGCGGCGATGGAGGGCGGCGGGCGGCCCTCGGCCGCGCAGGCCGTGCTGCTGGCCGCCAGCACCGCCCTCACCGCCCTGGTCTACTCCGTCTACCGGCAGAAGGCCCGCGTCGCCCGCGGCCTCGAGGTGGGTGCGACGGGCCCCCGGGGCGGGGGGTGGGTGTCGCGCAGGGGCCCCGGCCCGCACCGCGGCCTGGTGTCGTCGGTTGAACCGCGGCCTCCGTTTCTTCCCCACAGGGCGCCAGGAGGGTCCGGCTGGACGGAGACCTGCGGGCGGTGCTGCTGGAGGCGCCGGGACGCTGCGTCCCCTACGCGGTCATCGAAGGTAGGGGCAAGGCCTCAAAGCCAGGGCGGTGGGGGTGTATCCTCACCCCGGCTACCCCCTCGCTGGCTGGGTTTCATCCCCAGCCCCGCGGTTCTGCTCCCAGCAGCTCATGTCCTCCCTGTCAGGCAGCCTCTTCAGCCTCCCATCTCGTTCAGATACTGCCCGTACCCGCTGTATGCCATAAGAAATGGAGCAGAAAATTAACAAGCACCTCACGCACGTGCTTTGGATTTGTCTTTCAGGCGTGGTGCGGTCCGTTAAGGAGACCCTGAGCAGCCAGTTTGTGGAGAACTGCAAGGGTGTCGTTCAGAGGCTGACGCTGCAGGAGCATAAAATGGTGTGGAACCGAACAACCCACCTCTGGTACGTGCCCAGCACTCACGAACGTCCGGCTTTCAGACTGGCTGAGGTGCCCTCAAAGGCCCTGAGATGCCGAAACAACTTCAGGCCCAGAAATGCCCCAGACCCGGACCCCACAGTGGCACAGTTACAGCTGCTGGAACGGGGCACGTTTGGCTCTTTTCAGGGCCGTAGCCTTTCAGAGTTCATATTGGGGCTGTAGGGGACGAGCACATAGAGTAACCCAACGTGGGCAGAACATTTATCAGCAGCCCCACGTTGTTGCTATGGAGGTGGCCACGGGACAATATTTCCAAAGCAAAACAACACCTTCAAAACAGAAATTCAGTTGGATTTGGGTGATACCCACACCCAGGGGACCTGAGGATGGTCCCGGGAGCAGCCTGGCCCACAAGAGCTGCTGAAACAAGAACACGGCGACGCTCTTTGAGCCTCACCTAAGCGGATGACGGTTATCAAATTTGCACATGTGACAGGCAGCGCTTCTCCTCACAGGGCGGTTTCTGGCAGCCGGGAACACCACGGGGAGAGGAGGGGGAATTAGGTGGGCCAAAGTGCTCTCCTGGTGATGGTGGAAGCCCGCACTACTTCCGTGGGAACTGCAGAAGCGTTGAGATGAGGGCGGCGAGCCTCCCTGAGGGGAAAGGCGCCGCTCTCCAGAGAGTCCCATCCAAATAAACTTCACTCAGGGCAGGGGACATCTGGCAGTCCCCAAAATCGGCAGATCAGCCCACACGGTGTTTCCCTGCCAGCCTTGGGGGAAGCACTAACGCTTGTGTTTGCTTTATCCCCTTCTCCTTCCCCAGGAACGACTATGAGAAGATCATCCACCAGAGAACCAACACCACCCCCTTCGACCTGGTCCCTCAGGAGGAAGGCACCGGTGTCACCATCAGGGTGATGAAGCCGCTGGACGCTGCCGAGCTCAGCCTGGAGACAGTGTACGAAAAATTTCATCCCTCCGTCCAGTCCTTCACCGACGTCATCGGCCACTACATCAGCGGAGAGCGCCCGAAGGGCATTCAGGAGACGGAGCAGATGCTGAAGGTGGGCACGGCGCTGACAGGGGTGGGAGAGCTGGTCCTGGATAACACCACGATCAAGCTGCAGCCCCCCAAACAAGGCATGCCCTACTACCTGAGCAGCGTGGATTTCCACACCTTGCTGCAGAAACAAGAATCGAACGTCCGGTTTTGGAAAATCCTGACCGTCGTTTTCGGCTTCGCCACCTGTGCCGTCCTCTTCTTTGTTTTACGGAAGCAATACCGGCATCACCGAGAGAGGCGGCACCTCAAGCAAATGCAGGATGAATTCCGGCAGGCCCAGGAGCGCCTGATGCACGAAATGAACATGGAGGGTGGAGAGACGCTCAAAAACGCCTGCGTCGTCTGCTTGAGCAACACCAAATCCTGCGTCTTCCTGGAGTGTGGGCACGTTTGCTCTTGCAGTGAGTGCTACCAGGCTCTCCCCGAGCCCAAACGGTGCCCGATCTGCAGGCAGGCTGTCTCCAGGGTGGTTCCCTTATACAACAGTTAAATTTCTGTGGCCGGGGGGAGCTTTTGGTGTTAAAGCTGCCCCTCACAAAGGGGTTTTCTCACCTCGCTGCTTGGGTGGTTGATTTGGGGGAAGGGGAGGGAGCTTGAGTGAGTAGGGTGCTTTGACTGGGGCACAGAGCCGGGTTTAGAAGGTGACAGTCCAGCTGATCAGGGCTCACGTCGCATTCCATAGGTTTTTGGGGTGGGAGACGAGGAGTCCTCACAAAGCGTGCGGCGCTCAGCTGGGAGATGCAGTTTCAAGCTCTTCTGTAAAGAGTCGGACTCTCGGGGTTTGTGTCATGGTTTACTGAAATACCCGGCTTATAAAAGGCTGTGGGGGGAAAAAAAAGATGTATTACGGCTTCTCAGAGGCTGCAGGATTTAGACGATGCTGTCACCTGGCTCTGGGGACCGACGGAGCAGGGTGGGCTTTCAGAGAGCTTGTAGGGGGGTTTGTGTGAACGCAGCTGATTTTGTGATCATCCGTGAAATCAGTTTTTGACCGTATCACGCCAGGACGCGAAAACAGGGAGGTGAAAATGCTGCGGCTGATTTCTGCACTTGGCTTGAGCTGGTATAGAAAATGGGACGTCAAGTAATAAAATAGATTGAAAAGTGCGTTTGTCTCGCATCGTTACGTGACCCTGAGGGGAGTGACGGCGTCTGCTGCCCTTCTGTGCTCCCTGGGGCGTACATGCTGCACTGTTGAACGCCGGAGGAATGTGAATCACCCTGAGCGGTGGTCAAAGGGGGGGGGTGGGATCCCATCCCTCTGCACTGAATCCGACACCAGTCGGGACAGACACTGCTGTCCCTTCCTCTGTAATGCAGAGCGGTACCAAACCCCCAAACTTTCACACAGAAAATTCCCTTCCCTGCCTCCCCCGTTTTGCCATAAATCACATACGGTAACTGCACCCGAGAGGGTTAACAAACCCAATTAACGAACTTCAATTAACGTTTGCTGTGGAGGGCATCGAGTTTTCAATTAGAGAAACACAGGGGCGGGGCGGGGGAGCCCCTGGTTTGGGAGCCTGGAATGGGATTTGGGGGAAGACACCGTGCTCTCTCCAATGCCTGCGGGCAGGCAGAGCTGCTCGCGTCCCCCCCTCCGAGAACTCCCCCTGCCCCAGCACATTTAAAAAGAAATAGTTTTCCATCAACTGCCAGGAAAAATGGTAAATTTAACAAGGAAACCAGTTGTTTCCTCGTTAAACGTTAACTAGCCTGGGCCAGGCAGCGTCCGAAGGCCGCTTCGGTTGTGTGGCACCGGCTTAATTTTCCCTGCTGGCCCCAGGAGCGGGGGCTTGGGCAGCCCCAGCGCCGGGAAGGGCCGCATCCAGCCTGCCCGCTGGCTGTAGATGGCAGTGGCTGCCCGCCGCAGTGAGCCTGCCTGCTTGCCTGCCAGCGGGAAAAGCCAGAATCCCAGAGGGAAAAGCCAGAATCCAGCTCACTGGCAGAGGCGTCCTTCCTCTCCCGGCTGTTATCGCCCTGCCTTGCCCTTTACGCCCTTCTGCTGCTGCCAGAAAATAAAATCTCCTTTTATCGGCACAGTGGGGAAAAAATGAAACACCAGGAAACACCCAAGGCTTTCCCCAAGTGATTGGGTCTGCCAAATCCCACACCAAACGCCACCGTCTTCCCAAGAGTGTGGATTTAAGATCCAGACCAGCCGAGACCCCGACTCCTTTCCTTAAAAGCAATTTTCTGCTGTAAAAATCATATTTAGAGGTTTTTTTGGGGGGGGGGGGGGCGCGTTACTGCCCATCACTCCCTGTACCCTAACAAGCCTTTGCCTTTCCCTCCCCAGCTGCGGTTTCCTGGGGACCAAGCACCCCAAAAAGCCTTGTCCCCTCGATGGGGACAGTGGGGAGGTCACCTCCCCTTGGACAGCCAGGTGCAGGATGCGGCCTCAAGCCTCGGCGTTTTGCCCAGGGAATGGAGCCATCACGCGAAGCCTAAAAATACACTTTTGGGGGGGCTGAGCTTTCCCCGTTACCTTTCGCCTCCTGTTTTCAAGCTTTCCCCCGTGATTTCTTGGGCGTAGACGCAACCTTATGTAAGGAGTTGACAGCTCGGGGGTGTGCGGGGGTGCATGGGAGAGGGGCTCGCTCGGCTCCGGGAGCTGAGGATTTCAGAAAACGGGGGATTTTGGAGATAAGAGAAGCCCCGGGGCAGCGTGCCCTGGCCCGGTGTCGCAAGGCACCCTGTCCTTCCCACGCCTCCGTCCTGCTTGGCCCCAAAACGAGCCGGGCTCTCGCTTCCAGAGAAATCCGCTGGCACAGATGTTGTAACCCAGCCTTGCACGAATGGGTTTTTTTGCTGCTGTTCCCCACTGTCCCCCCACTTTGCTTGGCAGGGGATGCACCAGGGATGCCTGAACCCCCCCACATAGCTGTAGTCTTCCCCGAAATGGTAGCCCCAACCTTCCCATCGCCCCCTGGCTGGGCTGGCTCCCTTTGCCAGGCAATAACTCTGATGACCCACGCCGCTGCAGCAACACTGTGGGGAAAACCCAGTGGAAAGCTCGCAGCGACTCAAAAGCCCTCCCGCAGTCCCCCCGGGAAAGGCTTGTGCAGGGACACGTCCTGGGCACCAACAGCCAAGTGCGCCCAGACCATCTCCCCGCCTTGCAGCCCCCCACAAAATGCCAGAGGCTCCGTGACAGCTCATTCCTGCTGGGATCTGCAGGGCGGACGTGGGCCTGAGCCCACGCTCCCTGGGGACAGCCGCTGAGCTCTCCAGGGCTGCTGTGGGGCAGCCTGGACTTCCCAGGGCTGCTGTGGGGCAGCTCCAGGCTCTACAGGGATGCTGTGGGGCAGCTCTGAGCTCCCCAGGGATGCTGCAGGGCTCCCCAGGGATGCTGCGGTGCAGCTCTGGGCTAACCAGGGGTTGCTATAGGGCAGCCCTGGGCTCCCCAGAATTGCTGTGGGGCAGCCTAGGCTCACCGGGGGATGCTGTGGGGTGGCTCCAGGCTCCCCAGAAGTGCTGTGGGGCATCTCTGGGCTCCCCAAAAGTGCTGTGGGGCCAGCTCTGGGCTCACCGGGGTTTGCTATAGGGCAGACCTGGGCTCCCCAGAATTGCTGTGGGGCAGCCTAGGCTCAC
>NW_010972992.1:2572209-2573919 GCF_000737465.1 Haliaeetus leucocephalus | reverse complement strand
CCCCCCCGCCGCCCCCATGTCGGAGGGGCCGCCCTACGGCGAGGGGCAGCTGGCGGGGGACGCGGCCGTGGGGCAGCTGCCCTTCCCCGTCCGCCTCCGCGGGCCCGACGGCCTCCTCGCCGGCGGGCAGGGCAAGCGGCCCCCCAAGCTGGGGCAGATCGGCCGCAGCAAGAGAGGTAGGTGCGGGGGGGGGGGTGCCGGGCGCCGGGAAGCGACCCCGGGATGCAGGGCAGCGGGAAGCATCCCCGAGATGCAGGGCACCGGGACCCTCCCGGGACGCAGGGCGCTGGGAAGCATCTCTGGGATGCAGGGCGCTGGGAAGCATCCCTAGGACGCAGAGCAGCGGGAAGCATCCCCAGGATGCAGGACACTGGGAAGCATTCCTAAGACCCAGGGTACACCGGGAAGCATCTCTGGGATGCAGGGCACTGGGAAGCATCCCTAGGACGCAGAGCAGCGGGAAGCATCCCCAGGATGCAGGACACTGGGAAGCATTCCTAAGACCCAGGGCAGCGAGACCTTCCCGGGATGCAGGGCAGCGGGAAGCATCCCCGAGATGCAGGGCACTGGGACCTTCCCGGGATGCAGGGCACCGGGAAGCATCCCTAGGACCCAGGGCACCCTGGGGGATGTCGGGCATCACGTCCCAGGGACCTTCCCCTGGGCCGCAGGACACCAGGGACCATCCCCAGGGACAGGGTGTGATGGACCGGGCTCGCTGCGGGCTGCCGTGCATCGTGTCCCAGGGACCTTCCCTGGGGTGCTGGGTAGTGGGAACCTTCCTTGGGCACAGGGCATCGTGCCCTGGGGACCATCCCCAGGGCGTAGAGGTGAAGGGACCTTCCTTGGGGACAAGGCCCCGCGCCCCAGGCCCTTTGCCGGGGTGTAGGTACCTTCCCCAGGGACGGGGCACCAGGCATCGTGCCGGGGCGCGGGGTACCGGGGACCCTCCCCGGGGACGGGGCCCGGCGCACCGGGTACCCCACGGGGTGTCAGACACCGGGCGCCGTGCCGCCTTTGCCGACGGCCGCGCCAGGGACGCGGGACCCCCCTCCCCAACCCCAGCCCGGGGTGCCCACCGCCCCGGGGTGACCTTGGGTGAGGGGCGCACGGCGGCAGGGTATTCACCACGGTTATGGGGGTTTTTTTCTGCTTTCCAGTGGTTATTGAAGATGATAGAATTGATGATGTGCTGCAAAATCTCTCGGAAAAGGCCCCTCCCGGCGTTTAAAGCCTCCCCGGGGACGCTCGGCTGAAGCCGGAGGCGGGGGGGCCAGGGGGGGTCGGTTTACAACGGCACAGGTTATCGGCAAAAAAATAATTTCCCCCCCCCCCCCCCGCCGCCAAGACCGCAGCAACCGCGCCGAGCAAGCACTTGGAGAGCCGTCCTCGCCAGCCTGCAATCCCCACCGCACCGCAGCACATCCTTGCCCTCCGACAGACAAGCCGAGGGGAGGGCGGCGAGCGAGACAAAGCCCAACGGCAAATTAAAAAAAAAAAAAAATTAAAAATAAATAAATAGAAAATAATAATTGGAAAAATAATCACCCGCTCCAAAACCCCCACCCCAACCCGCCGGCACGAGGGATGAACGGAGGCGTCACGCCGCGGCTCTGAATTACCGGTGATTTCTTTTCTCGGTCCGATGAACCTTGCACCACACTAGATCAGGGGGTAAGAGGAAAGGGGGCAGCGAAAGATGGGGGGGGG
>NW_010972992.1:2524470-2572199 GCF_000737465.1 Haliaeetus leucocephalus | reverse complement strand
GGGGGGCCGGCCCCCGGGGTCTCCCCCCGGCCAGGGTTGTTCCCAGTGGGCACCTTGTTTACATTATTTAATCTTGCAAAAATGAATCTGTGCACTTGGATGTACCATGCTATCCCCTTCCTTATGATTTTTTATGTTGAGGTCTTTGGATGTTGGAAAATGATATAAAATATATATATATATTTCATTTTAGTCACATTTTAAGGTTCTCGAGGGGAAAACCAAAACTTTTATAAAGGAAGGGCCTAGAGGAGGAATTGCTGGTTTATTTTTTAAAGCTTGTACTTCTTGGTTGCTGTGAGCAAAGGGACAGATTTTATATGTACAGGGGGGCGGGGGGACGCTCGGCTTTTCTAACTACCATGCAGTCTGTAGTGTGGGTGATCTTGGTTTTTTTTTTTTTTCTTATATTGTGGCAGTTTTCTCTCTTTAATAGACTGTATTAAAAATATATATATATATAAAAAAAAAATCTCTAATGTAATCACAAGAGTGCCAAACACTTGGAGATGCCGGAGGGCAGCGATTCCCTCCCCGAGTCAAGCGGCACTCGGGGCTTTCTGCTCTTTCTAGGGCTCGGTCGATCTCTCGTGGGGTTTTCTTTGACTTCTCTTTTCTAATCTTTCTTTTTAACTATTTTGCATGATGTGCATAGAAAAAAAAAGGGAAAAAAAAAAAAAAAGCACCTCTTGCGCGAGGGCTTGGTTTCTTGTTTCTGTTTGCGACTCTGACTGACAGACCTCAAGGCAGGTTTTCTTTCCTCCTTTTCTTAAATATTGTGTATGTTGCACTTTTATCCACTACACAGGGCTATTTCTGCAATGTCCAAATAAAAAGGAAAATGAAACAAAATGGAAAAAAAAAAAATAATAAATGCGGATCTGCCGTGCTTTCCCGTGTGCTGCCGGGGCCCAGCGCCGCGAGCATCCCTCCCCATCCACCTAAATAATGCCAAAAATAACCAAGGAAAACCTCGCCGCTCTCTGGCACGGACCCCCCCGGCGATCGGGGTCGTGCCCTGAATAATTAATTATACTTAATATTTATTTATGGGATTTTTTTGTTTGTTTGTTTGATGGGAAAACTCCTCTGGGGCACAAATTTCATGGAAAAAATTCAACACGAGGTCCCGAAAGCAGCTACTGGGAACGGGGACCCAAAAAGGCGTCCGTCCCCTTCGCTGCTGGGAAAGCCTGTGGAAAATGGGGGTTTTCATCCCGGCGTCGCTTCCCCTCCACACAAAACCCAAATGCCAGCCGATTCCCTGCAACCGCCGTCGTTAATCATTGCCCGGGAGCGGGGCGGCATTAATAAGAGCCATTATCGCTCCTGCCCGCGCGACCGAGGGCACGAGCAAACCTTTGTGCCGGGGGAATAAAAATACAATCACGCCAGGGGAAATGGGTCCCCAGGACGGGGTTTTATTGCAAAGAAAATAATATATTGCAATAAAAGCAGCACGCCGCCGAGCAGGGCTGGAGCTGCTTTGTATGGTGATGGCCGGGGGGGTGGGGGGACAACACATCGGTTAATTTGAGGTGAGACAGGGTGCCGGTGCTGCCCAAACACCCCCATTTTTGGGGTGCTAAGGCCACAAGAATCTGCGCAGCCCTGCGCTCCCCTCCCCATCAGCTTTGCTATTTATTTCTCCTTTTTTAAACCCCCCCCCCCCGCAGCCTCTCAAGGGTCCAGGATGGGATGGGGGAGATTTGCTAAATTGCTCCCTTGAAAAAAAAATCCCCAATTATTTTAATTTTTTCCCCAGCGGGTTCAGCTCTGAGGTCACAGCCGTATGGGTTGAACTCGGTGAACCACCAACCCTTTGGCCCTGGGATTTTCTATTTGGGGTGACCCGACGCGTCTGCAAAGGACAGGATGGGCCCATGGGAGGTTGTTTGGGTTTGGGGTGTCGTCATCCCCCCAATCTAATGGGGTTTGCCTCAACCAGCATCTGGGTGCAAGCCCATGGCTTTGGGGAGAGCAGACGAGGCAGCGCTGGGCAGCTCATAAGACACATAACCACGGGCTGGATGCGGCCATTGACGCTTGGTTAATTAAGTTTACCAAAAAGCCCCCGTTTTACGTGAAAACCTGATCTACGGGTCCAGACCCAATTGCCCACTTTCTCCCCATACACCAAAAAAACCCTCCGAGCACCCAAAACCCCCTGAAACCCAGATCCACCAAACTGGGTCTTCTGGGGATGGGCTCCATGCAAAACCCCTCTACACCTGAGAAAAGCTGGGGATGAACCGGAAAAAACCTGAAGCCCGAGGGGGAAGGGAGGCTGAAAGAAGAGGAGATTCTGCTAAATTATAAACCGCTCTTTTATATGCGCGGCGCATAAATAATGGAGCAGGAGAGCCCGGCACGCCGGCAAGCTCACTTACGGGGAGGATGCGGGATGGAGGGGCGAGAAGAGAAGGTTGCGGGATGGATGGCGGGGAAAGATGTGCCCAAGAGGCCGAGCCAGGGATCCCCCAGCCGTGCATCGCCGGGAGATGATATTCTGAAGGAGGATTTAAGGATTAAGCTGACCACGGGGCAGGAGTTTATTGCATACATTATTTAACAGATGGCCCAACGCAGGCGGCCGGCTGCCTACGGTCTCCCCGGTGACCTTGGCTGGGAGATGCCGGGCTGGGCAGGGAGCCTGGTGCCACCACTGGGCTCCGGTTACGGGGACTGGAGGAAAAAAAACCCAAAAAACCAATCCCCCCCCCGCCGGGAGCCAGCACCCAGCAGCTCCAGCGCCAAATCCCCATGGAAACTGCAAAAAAACCCACCCAACCCTGGCCCATATGGGCTGCTTGTTTTGGCAGTGGTGGGGGAAAAAAAAAATAAAAATAAATATAGAAGAGCCATTTGCAGGTTTATTTACCAAAGGAAACTCGGCACCTTTGGAAGAAGCAGGGTGCTGGAGGGACGAGCGAGGTGCAAAGGTCCCGACAGCACCCAGAGCACTTGCAAAATCCCGCTCCCAGAGGTGCTTTAATCCCATTTCCCCAGGGATTTCGGCACTGGGGGAAGGTGCTAAAATACTTGCTCGCCCAGCAAAGCCAGTCCTGACCCCTTATGCCCAGGAGCTGGGGGTGGGGTATTTTTATCCATCTCTAAAGCTGCTCATTTTCCGCAGGCTTGAAATCCCTGCGGTAATTGCAGCATCAACCTTTTGCACTGCGTAACGCGCCCCCCCCCCCAGGGATGATACCAGCCCTGGGGGTCCTAGGGCATTTGGGGGCTGCATCAGTGTCCCCCACCACTCATTTCCTACATCACCAGAGCAGTTTGCAATAACCCACAGAAAAGCATCCCAAAAATTGAGGGCAGTGGGCTGCAGCTGGGGCAGAGCAGAGCACAGGGTGGGAGGGGGGAGCAGGTGAACCCCCTAAAACAATTTCCCCCAAAAGGACATCCATGTAGCAACCACCCAAAATAATTATTCTTTTTTTTTTTTTTTTTTTTTTTTCCCCCCTCTCCACCAGAACTAGGGCATGTTAAACTAGGCCAGCACTCCCCTGCAAAATGATTTATTTATCATGGGGGGAGCGAGGAGGGACAGCGTGGGACTGGGGGCTGCAGAACAGCATGTCCGGGGCAGGGATGCTCCATCCTGCTCCAAACGCCATGGTTTCAGGGAAGAAAATAGGGTCAGTTTTTTCCTCTTTTCTCATTGAATAATCACAATTACTCAGAAGGGGGCAGTTTTAGTGACCTTCAGCAGGGAAGATATGAAACTGGTCATTTTAATGTTATCAAACCCCTTTTGATCCATTCACTCGAGACCGCTACTGTTTTCAGCCACGTGTGATTAATGTTTTATATTGCGGCATTACCAACATAAAACATGCTTTAGCAAAACGGAAAATGGATAAAAACATGAAGGAAATTTTGCCCTGCAGAAAAATTCCATTATTTTTTCCCCTCCCTGCTTTTTAACCCAGGAAGGAGAAAAACCCAGTGGCTGCCCACTCCCACGCTCGAGATCTCTTGGCCCATCCCTACCGGGTGATGGAACCACAGGCGATGGGGCTGGCCAAGGGCGATTTTGGGTGCAGCACCCTCCTGCTGGGTGCTCCCCTCTCTCAAATGTGGCCTTGGGGCTTTTTTTTTTTTTTCTGTGCTTGGTTTCCCCTGTGCCTTTGGGTTTCACCCTGGGAGAAGGGCTTCTCATGGTGTGGACCCAAACCATTGCTTGTTTGGGGGATTTTGGGGGGGACGCGGGTCCCCCATCCCTGGGCTCTTTGTCCCACAGCCACTAGAGGCCACTGAGGCTCTGTCATCCCGCCTGATTTATTCGCGTGGGACATTCAGACTCCGACATTAGCACTCTAAAGGCTGAAACTGGGGAGGGGGGGGGGACGACACACATGGAGGCAGCAAAATTTGGGAAAAACAGGGCAGAGAAGGAAGGGCTTGTCCCCAAGCTCCCTTGGTATCCCCTAGGGGCACCCCCTCCCCGGGACCCCACGGGTGATGGGGAAAGCACTTTTCTCACCCCAAATCTGGTCAAGCCACTCAGCTGCCCAGGCCCACACTGAGCCCTACCAGGATTTTTGGGCATTGCCCCGCTCCTCCCCAAGCTAAACATCTCCAAAGGACAGGGAAATGCTGCCCCACGTGCGGCTTCCCTCCCAGGCCAGCACTTGGAGGTGCTGGGCTCACCAGGAATTTTTTGGAGGGGTCAAGCAGCTGCTCCCAGGACATGGTATTTCCCACCCCTTGGGAGCATCCTGCAAAAAAACTCCCAAATCTCTCCGGATGCCTGCCTCGGGGAGCCTGAAAGCAGAGCTGCCTGCCTCCCCAGGCTCCTTATTTTCTTTTCTTTTTTGCCTGGAGTTAAATTTTCTAGGATATTATAAACAGCTGTTCCCGCTAATGAGAACTAAGAGAAACATCAGACATCTTAATTTATATGTTGCTCAAGGTGTCAAACTGTTGCATTACAATACCAAGTGGAAGACACCTCACCAAAAAATGGGAAAAGTCTCACTCGGAGCTAAATGCAGAAGCAGATGCTGAAATAAAAACCAAGCTCGAGCAAAGCACCAGGCTCTGCAACCCTCCCAATGTTTTCCCAGTTAAATATTCAAGGTTTGGGGGGGATTTTTGGCGGGGGGAGGGTGGGTAGAGATGCCTGCACAGCTTCACATTTGTGCAACCCAGGAGCATTTTCACACTCTCTGCAGGCGGGCAAGGATCACCACTTCTTTCTTGGGCTTGCCCCAGTTCCCAGCCTCATTGGCCTCAGCAGAAGATTTCCTACCAGAGATCTTCCACACCGGTTTCTCCCGTGGGTTTCAGCGGGATGTGTCTGCGATAGCGATCACCCAACCTCCTGCCAGGGATGCAGCACGGGGGATATGAAGGAAACCAGAGGAATTAGGACTCCCCTCCACTCTATGGCATTGCAAATATTAATATATATTATTTTTGCAGAGGTGCACGCGTGACACCCATATGAGCCCTTTGCTTTGCAGGCTTCGGTCCTCCCGGCGGCTTTTGGGCATCTCCCACCCCGCTCACCCTTTCCCATGGAGTTGCTGTTGATGAGCAAGCACAGGGGAAAAAAGGGAGAAAAGCGGCTGCCGGGAGCATCTCCCGGGGTGCCCGGAGCTTTGTGTGCACAGCTTGGAGTATCAGCCCCTTCCTGGGGTGGGGGCTAAAAGAAAATAAAGGAAAAATAACCAAACCACAAAAATAAACCCCCAAGCAGGCCATGTGATGTAACACTCCAGAATACCCGGCGGTGAGTCACGGCGCTGGGTGCCGAGATGGGGCTGATCCAGCTCTGAGTCAGCCCGGCGGGCTGTGTTTGCCCCCCCACCCACCCACATCCCCTGCAGCTCCCCGTTTCCCATTTTTGCTCCAAACTCGCACAAATACAAACAAATACGCCGTGACTCAGAGGCACACAGTGGGGCTTAACCCACAGGACCCCATTCTAGCCCCCCCCCCCCCAAGGCACCCCAAATCCCCGACGGTGATCCCCACAATGACAGGGCCAGACACACCAGCATCTTACAAAAGCCAGGCCTGGGAATTGTTGAAGTATTTAAAGGGGCTTTAAAAAAAAAAGTATATTTTTGGAGGGGGGGGAAAACACACACAGAGGAGGTTCTCAGATGCCACTGCAAGGAAGCACTTAGGATTTTCCAACTAGCTCTAATTAATGAGCATTTCCGTGCTTAGCATCATTTTAAGCCTGAAGCACCAACGAATTCCCCTCAGTCATGAGCAGAGGAAGCAGATTCGGAGAACAGACCCTGCCCAGGGCCGGCTGAGATGATGGGATGAAGCCCCACACCTGGGACACCCACACTGCGAGGGGTGGTGGGTGCTGGTGGAGCTGGGATGAGGCTCAGCTCCCAGCTGGGTGCAATCCAGTCCCAGCCCTTCCCAAGCCACAGCATCCTATAACATCCCCAGCGGGATGGAAACCAGTAAGAGTCAGGGTTTATTTTGGAAGAGGTGCTTTGGAAAGCTGCCCTGGGGTTATTTTCACCTGACCTGGACAAATACATGGAGGGGGAAAACCCTTACAGCATTAAAATGCGTGCTAGGTTGAGCAGCATGCAGGACCCAGCGGGGTGCAAAGCCGAGCCTGGCGCTGGATTTAACCTCCCGGGATTCTCCCACCCAGGTTAACCCCCAGCCTCCTTGCCCAAGTTAATGCACCGTCCCCGTGCCACAGGTTAAGGAAAGGCAGAAGGCAAGTCGCCCCGCACCAGGAGCAGGATGAGACCCTGGCAGCATCTTCAGCATCCTCAACGGGTTGTCATAGCAACAGGTTCAGCCCCAAATTGGCCATGGGTGCCGGGGAAGCAGAGGCGAGGAGGGGGCTCAGAAGGACACCTAGCACACCAAAACAGCGGCGTTTAATAAGAAAAAAAAAAAACATTTTGCACCTCAGTGCACCGGGAGCAGGCGTGAGGGGAGGCTGAGGTCGGGCTTTTGGGGCTGTGACCCAATGCAAATCCCCCCCTAGGACAGCCCCATTGGGGGGTTTTGGGGAGCTGCCCCCCATCCCATCACCCCTGCAAGTGACCGCTACTCAGCACAGATCCCCATCAGCCCATTTCAGGTGTATCAACCTTCCCAGTTTAATTCACAACCTGGCTGGGAAGTCCGGAGCCCTGCTATAGCCTTTCCAGGCTCTAGCCAGGAGCAAACAGCCACAAGACACCAAAGCACTAATTTTACAGCCCTGAACGCCAGAAAAAAAAAAAAAAAAAAAAGAAAAAAACCGCATCCAGAGAAGGTGCAGGCAGGAGGGAGAGCCTAGGCAGGTGCACGGATGCTGCCGGGTGCACGGATGCCTGCGGGCCCCCGCAGCCGCCCACCCCCACGGCGGTGCCCGCCGGCTGCGGCACTGTTACACAAGGCTCCCGGCGCTTGCATAAGCCGCAGCGGTGTGCGCAGCCCCAAGAAGAGAGGAAAAGCGAGGAGGGACCACGGCCCCGAAGCTGTGCCGTGGGATGGGACCCATGGCCTGAGCCCATCTCCCGTGGAGGGGGTCCCCCCCGTGGGTGCCACGGCAGGGACATCACGCAGCCGGAGCTGTCCCTAAATGCAGTGGTGTGATCCCCTGCAGCGTGACTGACCCCATCCCTTCACCATCCTTGCTGGAGAGACACCCCCCCCCCCCCCAAAAAAAAAGAGGAATTTAACTTGCCACAGCTCAAGCCCAGGAGAAAGGCTGCCAAAAAGCCCAAAGCCAGCGAGCAGCACGCACAGCAGCCCTACAGCACCCAACACTCACTTGCCTCCACTTCCAGCCTTGGGACTAGGGGTATCCCCAAGGGAAGACCATTTTTTAAAGACTTTTAACCAAGCAGAAAGGGGTGTGTGACAGGGAGACACTTTGCAGGGCTCGGGCAGGCTGGGAGCAGCATCAGCCGCTCCTGGGGAGCCTCTAAGGAGCAGCACGCTTGTGGGCAAGCATCTGCCTTCGGCTCCCAGTCCTCACCCCAGGAGGAACAAGCACAGCCTTTAAACTAGCGTAACATCGCCAACCCAGGGATGCATTTGGCTAAAAGCCCCGGTAATTTTGCACAGGGAGGCTCACCCTCTTTATGCACCAAAATACGTTGTTTCTACCCGTCGTGGCGCTTTGGCATCAGCTCATCTCATCAGCTTGCACAAGCCCGTGGCAAGAGAAGGTTGTAAGGACCTGCAACCCCAACCAGACCACCTCTTCCAAAGGATTTACACCCCACAGCCCAGGTGATCACACTTTCCAGGGGCTGTGCTCCACCACATTGCGGCTGATGTGCATGTTTACCCCAACACCTTCCCACCCCACAAACCCACGTACCCTCGCCACGCTACCTGTATCCCTTGCTTTCCTGCCTTGTACACAGAAAGGGCTAACAGCAACAACGAAAGAGCCAAGAAAGCCCCTAATTTAACAAGCAGGGAGGGAGGGGAAGCTCACAGACCTCTAGCTTAGCTTTTTGAACCTCTGCAATACAGTATCTGTGGGTTCAGGAGACTTAATGATTTTAACAATTAAAGGGACCTCCTGAGAGGCTGCGCACAGAGGGGACAAGCGCTTGCAGGACCCGTGCTCACGTGTGACATCCCAGCCCGGTGCACGCTTCCCCTGGCAAAGGTGACTTCACAGGTGGCATAAGCAATAGAAAACCAGAAAAGGCCATAGCACAGGGGGACCGATCCTCCTGATTTAAATGCAACCCCCAAAACCAACGCTGCAAAGCCATAGGCATCCCCGGACCCCAAATAAACACTTACCAGTGGCCCTCAGGCAGCAATGCCAGCCCCTTGCAGCACAAGGGAACAAATTTCCGTCCTCCTTCCTCACGTAGGCTGGGGAACGGCACTGTGGGGACAGCAGCCACCCCAAAAGCAGAGCCCTGAGACAGGGACAACCATAGCTTGCTGGCAGGATTGGGCTCCCCAGAGCCCCAGGCATGCACCCATCCCTCCTCTGAAGCTCCCCCAAACCTCAGACTCAGGCCTTTTATTGCCTTCAGGATAAATAAATTACAAAAAGTCAGTGCACCTGTCCTGGGTGCGAGTACAGGGGGAGAAAAACCAACCCAAAAGGGCCTAAACCCCAGGTGCTTAAAGAGCACCCAGCCCCAAGGTGAGCACTGGACCAGCTGATGGCCACTAAAATAACATTATTAAGGTGATGCCCAGCAAAGTGCATGTGCGGGGCCACCGAAACGCCGCCGAACCCTTCGTTTTCCCGCAAAGAGGAGCGGGGCCAGGGTGAAACAGAGCCGCGGGAGGCAGAGAAGGCGGCGTGCGAAAACGCGGGGCGGCCGGCAGCTATTTCTGCGCCATGTCAGCACCCACTGACAGCAGCCGCTGTTTGCTTCTGCGACGCATCGGCGTGAGCGCCCCTGAGAACACGGCAAAGCTATAGGCCTATTTTTATATATGAAATCCACGTGTATTTATATGTATTTCTACGTTATCCCTGCAGTGCTCTCGGCGGGATTGCAAGGCGTGGAGCTGATTTTGGGTGCAAAGCTTGGGAGTCTGGGGTCCAAGTGAGCTGCTGGCAGGTGCTGGGCTGCAGCCGTGGGGTCTGTGTTTAGGGACTCCCGGGACTCCTCATTTCCCCTTATCCGATGGGCAGAAGCCTCTGGAAATCCCTTCTCCTTCCTTGTGCTCAGGGTCAGTCTTTTTTTCCTCAATTTCTGGGACTTGGAGATAGAGCCAAGTGAATGCAACCGATTGTGTAACATTTTGCTCAAAAAGCTTCTTAAACAGCCACATATTTCTATTGGATTTCCCCTGCCCTTCGCTGCTGATTACGGGAGTATTTATATATAAATAGAAGCTGTCTTCCCCGTAATCTGCTTGTTTCTCCTAATTAACTCGGGGCTGCTCTCATCGGGCTGCTCAGCCCCTGGGTTTTGGGGGTGCTGGGACCCAGCAGCGCTCAGAGAACCCAAATTTGCCAAATTTCAGCTGGAATTACTTTTAAGTTGGTTTTGAGGGAGCAAAGCCCTCCTGGCTCCCGGAGGCTTGGAAAAAAACCTTTTCCCAAACTTTATCTGCCCCAGCATCCTCCCTGTCCACCCAGCCCCCTGCTCGGGGGAGTGCTCGAACACGATTTCTTCACCGCACCTTCCTCCGTCCTCACAAAGCTCTCCCGTAATTTATGGAACGTCTCGATTTGCTAATTATTTTAATCATTATTACTCATCTTTCCCCTTCTTCCCCCCCTTAAAACTTCGTCCTGAGCCTGTCAATCACTTTAATAGCTGTTTACAACCTATCATCAAGTCTTGCATAACATCCACATGACTTCGCTCAGATGCCTCTGACACCCAAAAGCTGCCCCTGAGCTCTATTTCGGGAGCGATGAAGCCCACGGCACCAACCGGCTGCATCCCCCGCCGATGCTCCGGGGCCCTGGGATGAGGAGAATCAAAGGGACAAACAGCCCCCAAAGCAAAACAATTTTGTAGTTAATGTAAGACAACCCCACATTCCTCCCTGGCCCAGGTTTTGGGGGTGAGGGCTTGTTTGGGTGGCTGCTGACCCCCTCCCCGCCATTGAGGTAGATGTTGCTCTGCTACATTTATTTGGAGAGATCAGGAGCAAAAAGCATCCGGAGCAGCCCTGGACCACTTTGTGGATGCTCTCGGTGGGCTGCAGCTGCAGCACAGCCTCTGCGCCCCGCTCTCCTCTGCCCCAATGGGACACACACACACACAAAGCACAGCAAACGCTGTTAAAAAGCTCATTTTCCAGCAAAGTTCTCCACCCCGCGGCATCGCCCGTCGGCGGCGGGTTGGCAGGCGGACGGGGGCAGAGGCGCAATCTGTGCTTGAATGGCTGCCGGCACATTGCCAGCCCTTTTCGGCAGGCGATGGCTGGGTTGCGGGGGGGGACACACAACACCACGGCTCTTTTTTAAGCTCTCCTGTCCTCCCCCTCTCCCGCAGGTTTCATAACCCTTCAAAGCAAGGAAAGGCTCCTTCGGTTGCCGGCTAACGAGCCCCTGCGGAGGAAAAGCCATGGCCCTGGCAGGCAGGGATGTTTGGCAGCAAAATCTCCCCACCGCGGCACATGTTGGGGCGGGGGGGACGCGGAGGGGTCTCCGTGGGACCCCACCATCCGCCGTAACTCCCTGGGACCCCCACTGGCAGCCCCAGGGGTGCAGTTTTGCACCACGGCTGCCCCAATTTGGCTGGTTCTCTCCCCAAAACACCCCTTGGCACTGATGGCGGCACGATGCTGCCCGGGGCTGGGAAGCCTTTTCCTCCCTCCCCGCATGGATGCTGCATGCAAATATTTATTTACGCAGTGTAAAGGGGCTTATTTATTAAGCTACGGCTGACAACTGTATCCAAACTAATTTCTCTTAATGAGGCACTTGCAGTCACCCTGGCAACAGCATCGGAGCACCCTTCCTTAAGAGGATGACTTAATGGGGTGAAAATCCCCTTGGATGCAAAGGGGGATGCTGAGGGGGACCCTCCGGAGACGCTGTGGCCAGAGACACCCGTCCCCACTCCCGGGGAGACCTGCTCCATCCCCAGAGAATATGGCAGTTCCCAGCCTCTTCCAGCAGCCAGCCCT
This sequence comes from Haliaeetus leucocephalus, assembly GCF_000737465.1. Classification (NCBI taxonomy): domain Eukaryota; kingdom Metazoa; phylum Chordata; class Aves; order Accipitriformes; family Accipitridae; genus Haliaeetus; species Haliaeetus leucocephalus. Next base: position 2,560,634 of record NW_010972992.1, on the reverse strand, counting down.
GCTCTCATTAGTGGCCCAATTAGCCAACCGAAGGCCAGCTAATAAATCAAGGATTGCTGCAGCACAGCGGGCAAGCATGGCCAGGCACTTTTTTAGCACACGGCTCATCCCTGGGCTCAGTCCGGGGCGAGATGATGGGGAAAGAAGCGTTTTCCATCCACGCGGCTTTGCCAAGGGTGCAGCAAAGATGGGCAGTGCTGGGGCAGGGCAGGGAATTTGGGAAGGGAAAGAGGCTTAGAAAGCAATTGCCAGCCCCTCGCCCCAGTGCTCTTTCCCAGCAGGCTGGCAGAGGTGGGGGGATGAGACAGAAACAGCTGGCCCTTCTGCTCTAGTACAGAGAGGGCAAATTGGGCCACAACTGTCTATTTTTTTTAATACAGGTATATATACATAGGTCACCAAAGGCAGGAGGGCATCCGAGTGGGTCCTTGCTTGCCAAGAGGAAAATAAGGGACAACATAGCTCCTACCTCCTGCTTTGGGTTGGAAAACATGATGGCTGCTTGATTAATACCTGTAATAACAACACTAATTAAGGAAGGTGTAGGATGAAGGCAGAAGGATTTTGGCACCCTTCCAACCGCCTGGGTGACAGGCAAATTGCTGAAAGCCCCAATACTAGATAGAGATGGCAGCAGGATTTCTCTGCTCCTCATCTCTGCCTCATGGAAGAATTAAACCAAACTGCCCCTGTTTTTTAAAACCCCGGATCCATCAGCTTACAAAGCGCTGTGCAGTTTGGGCTTTGCAAAACACAGCTCCCCAGAACCCGAAGGAAGCTCCTTCCCCTCTGAAATCCAGATCTTAACTCATGCACTAAATTAGGATGGGGGGTGGGGTGTTTTTTTGGACAGCCACACAGTGCTCCAGCCAGCTGGGGTGCCCCTGACGAAGAGGGCAGGCACAGACCCAGGACCACCCCCCCACCCCCCCCCAAACAAAGGAGTCACACCGGGCAGTTAAGCAGGCTGTGATTTACTGGGACAACAGTTTCTGCAACAGAGAACACGACTGTACCAAGGCACCCAGCCGGCAACCCTGCAGCGTGCCGAGCATCGCCACGCTGGGGACCCCGGAGAGGTGACACCAAAAGCAGAGACCAGAGGGATGCTTGTGGTCCCCGGCACCAGTTTCCCTCCCATCTACCCTCCAGACACACAGACACAAAACAGAAACCTGCTGAAACATGGCAAGGCTGCTACATGTCAAGGGAGGGAGTGAAAGGCAACAGGTTTCGGACAGGCTCCACAGGCATTGCAGCCACGCCGGAGGTGACGGCGTGTGATTCCCTCCATAGGCACTTGATCCGCGGAGCTGCCACCGGCTGGATCCTGCAGAAGAAGCCGGTCCTGGGGGCTGCCAGGCAGGGCCCAATGCCACCGGGGCCGGGCTGCGAGCTCAATGCCTCCCCGGTCGGCAGAGAGTGAAGTGGGAGGCCTGGGAGTGAGGGCACCCACCTCCTTGCAGGGCACGGGGTGACGATGGCGAGCATCCCCATGGCTGCTGGGGTCCCAGGCAGCAGGTTTGAGGAGACTCACCCCACTTCATGTCCCAGCACGGACCATCCTGGAGCATCCTCTGATGCTGAGCTGGCCACAGCAGCTGGGCAGAGGTGCCAGTGGCATGCACGGTGCAGGATGGGGCTGGAGAAGTGAGAGCCAGCGGTGAGAGCAGCGTTGGGCTCCGAAACGGGATCACCCACTTCATCCCCTTTGCCTTCCCTGAAAGCCAAGGGGATGTAGCAAGTGCTGCATCGCTGCCGCACACTCGCCCCTGAATGCAGAACAAGGGATCTGTTGACTCCAGAAGCCCCCCAAATTGGGGGCATGCTCGTTTTGCCGATGGTTCCAGATTAACAGAGAGCTGGGCAGCTCCTAGGAGTCAGCCTGGGTCTTTTGGGAGAACCAAGGGATCAGAAACCAGCTCACTAGTAACCTCAGGAGGGCCGAGATGTACGTGCCCCGGGAATAAACCCTGCTCTGGTAAAGTCACAGGGACCAGAGGGGATCATGGTGGGCAGGGAGCTGAAGAAAGGCAGAAAACAAGAGGTAGTTTTTGCTTGTGAGCTAAAATACTCCTGATCTCCACCAGCTCTGCTCAGAAAAAAACCCCAAAAGATTTCATACAAAGCAGATTCCTGCTCACAACGCTTTGCTAGGGATCGGAGGGGATGCTTTCCCCCATGGGAAGGTTTCAAAGAAAAGATGCTTTGTCTCAGAAGGAAACACCCTTTCCCATATTCCCACATTTCCCCAGTTTCCCAACTGTTTGCAGCTGGACAGTTTTCAGCTCTTATACTCACACTCCCCTTCTTACCAGTCCCTCCTCGGCAGAGGAGCCAAAACCCCTATGCCTGTGAACCAACTGCATTTCCTTTGATTTTTCTAAGCCCCCAGACAAAACCAGCCTAAGTCCAACCAGAACTGGGGCCTTTCTGCAGCGGAAAATTAAAGATAAAAAAATTAATAAACCCCCCCCAAAACCTGGAACCTCTATTTCCCCCTGGGAACGTCACTGACTAGTAACAAGTGAGCTTGTGGTTGAAAAATGTCCATTCCCAGCTTCTCCTCCCTGTCTCCTCCTCTTCTTCCCATCAGCTTCTAGAAGCCACAGTCCTCACGGTGCCTCCAGTGCCCTCGGTCTGCTATGAATTACGGCGGATAACAAAGCTCCCAGAAATCGCCTGGGTATCGCTGGCCTGTGCTGGAGCCAGTGGAGGGATTTTGCTGCACCATGTTGAAAGCTGCCCGTCACAGTGAACAACTTGGCCGGGCTCCCGTGCAGCCGTGGTACCCACAATGGTTCTGGGGATGCAATATGTGTCCGGCCACCTCTTGGCTTTAAGCAGCACGAATGCAAGAAGCGGAGATGGGGAGAGCAATGGCTCCATGTCACTCTGAGGTTTGGGAGGGCTATTCTCCTCTCTTCCCTTCAAGAGGGTTGAGGCAAGGGCAGGTCTGGCCATGGCTCTTGGGACAGATGCTGCAGGGGTCCCAGTACAAGCCCACCAGATTGGTGGGGTTTAGAGGGTCCAGCATCCTTAAAAGAGCAAGGCTTGGAGCCGTCGGATTCCAAGGCAGGTCCCTGCCGTTCAGATCAGCACACAGGAGGCTCATGTGGAGAAGGAAGGATTCAGCATTTTGGCAGGAAATAAAATTCCTCCATTATTTTAATGCAGGGGATCTCCATTCCGTGTCAAGTGCAAGGGGCTGGTTTCCTTAGCCCGTCCCTTCCTTCAGTCCCAGGCACCCCTGCTCTGCCTGCGAAGCTCTGAAGGCACGCCGTCAGCTGCAAGGGGTCTCGCAAACTCCCTCTGGGATCACAGAGGGGCTGAGGGAGCCCAGCACCATGTGGATGTGATGGGATTCGGTCCCAGCCTCCGACTGGCCTGGCTTGTCGGCGCATCGCTGGGCTCGAGGCAAGGCAGCATCCTCCCGGCCGTGACAGCAGGATTGCTCTTCAGATGGTCAGTCCCAGCCTGGATTTCCTTTGGTTCATGAGATGAGTATGTTGTCGGACGTTCAGCTTTGGCAAAAGACATCTGAGATGGCAGAAGCCAGGCAGCAGCCTCAGGAGAGCAGCGACTCGGGGCTGGGGGACTGCAGCAGGGGCTTGGCAGCAATTTGGGGCTGGAAAGAGGCAGCCAAGCGAGGACAGGGCAAGTCAAGCAGGCATTAGGGAGACCTGCTGTGGGAACAGGGATGAGAACCAGAAGAAACCAGGATCAGAAGGAACTGCTGTAGCTGGAGGTGCTGCAGCAGTTAAAAATAAATAGCATCCTATGGTGGGCAGCTGGTAGGTACCTTCCCAGGGCAAAATACCAACCGCTGAGCACAGGATTTTGCCCGGGCTGCTTCTGTTTGCAGGGCTCGCTCTAATAAACATGCATTGTCCCTGCAGAGGAGGAATTGAGCTCCTTGGAGGTGTTTCCTTGAGGACAGGTCCCTGCTCCTGCGCCCTCAGTAAGCTGCCCAAGCCCCTCTCCATCCTCTTTACACGCTGCTTGGGTTGTAGCACAGCAGGTTGAACTCCAGGTTTTCATCCCAGTGCCGGAGCAGGACAAAGAGCTGCTGGGCTGCAGCTTTCACCGTGGCCAGGCTGTATCCCTCTGGGAAGTCCTGTTCGCTCAGCCACAGGCTGGCCTTGGCAGCCACCAGCTCCCACTCAATGAAGTAGGAAGCCGAGCTGTGCTCCAGCCAGGCCAGGGCCACCGCCGTGGCCCACAGCATCCCCTCCGGCTCCGTCTGCTGCTGCAACTCGATGTCAAAGAGCAACGCCTGGACCTCGGAGCCATCCGTCTCTGAGCCCCGGCCGCTGTCGGCTTGCCACTCGGCCGAGGCCAGCGTGCTCTCCGGGGAGGAGAAGCGGCGGATGGTGATGGCTGGCGGAGAGAGTTCCTTCTCAGCTTTCAGGGCTTTGGAGATGCTTTCCACTGCGCTGCCCGAGAAGTGGCGAAGGCGGACGGCATCCTCCGCGTGGCTGCCGGGTCCCTCCGGCACTGCACCCAGAGCGACGTCTCTGATGGTGGGACTCTTCCCGTGCCCACTGGGAACCAGGAGCTGCCGATTGGAGCTGAGGCTTTTGTGCTCCCTGGAGGGACTGGTCTTCTTGGTGCTGTAGGAGCTGGAGGGGCTGAGGGCCAGGCGGTGGCAGGCAAATGGAGATGTCCACTTCAGCTTCTCCATGGGGATGTTGACGGCATCGCAGAAGGCCGAGTTCATGAGAAAGGCACCGCAGGCCAGCTGCAGAGACACCTGCAAGGAACAGTGGGCACATAGAGAAGCTGTGAGATACCAACCGCTTCTGGGAAGTTCAGGAAAAAGGCATGCATGGATGGAGCAGCTCTCCATCTCTGAGCAGACCATCAGACATGGCCATCAGAGACAGCAAGAGGCAGGATCCAGAGGGATCCTCCTGCCGTCTGTGACCTCCTCCCTGCAGTGACTGTGCAACCCCAGCAAGACCTGGGAATGAGCTGCTTACCAGGGGAAGGTAGTCCATGTTCTCATTGTCACCCTCAGAGCTGGCTTCGCTCACTCTGCTTGGAGATTTACTCATGAATCCTTTGGCGGCTCGAACCAGCAGCCTGGTTTTATTGAGGGTTAGCCTGCAGGAGGACAAAAAGGTGGCCATCACCTCCGTGCCCCTCCTGACACCCACCCTCCCCTCCAAAAGCCATCCCTGGTCCCCAGACACTGGCATCGCACTCGGTACCGGCTCCGGACGCTAACCCTGGGGTGTCCCTTCACTCCCCCTTGCTTGTGTTTGCATCGGACCCATGGAGGTGCAAGACATCTGCTAAGGTCAGAGGAAGGTCGAGCTGGCCCATACCTAGCAGCAAAGAGGCTCTCGATGGATTTTTGGGCTTGTGCAGAGGAAGCAGACAGGCTCTGTAATGGCCCTGGGAAGAAACACAAAGCTGGGGGTAAAACGAGGTGCTACAGGAGAGTGAAAGGGAGCAGAGTCTACACGCTGGGACATGGGGTGGCTTGTTCTGCTGCTGAGTCTTTGGTAAAATCCTTCCTCTCCCCTTGCCTCATTTTTCCTACGTGGATAATGAAATTCCCACACATCTCAAAAATGAACCTGGGGGAAATCTATAGCAAAGGCCCCATCAGGCTCTGTCCTTTGCACCCCGGATGGAGTCAGGTCTGGTGCTCAGAGGCCTAATTTTAGGTCATAAGGTTTTATAAAAACCTCAAAAACTCAGCAGAAGTATTTGGTGAAGAGCCCAAATCACGGACTCGATGCACCTGCACCCTGGCAGGTACCGTCAGCTCTTTTCCCTACCTTCGGGGAGACCGCAGCGCTCCCAGCCAGAGGAGGAAGGGGTGCTGCAGGGCGACAGGCTGCTCTCCTCTGCATCTGCAATGGAGGAACCACATAAGCAACGCCGCCCAGCTGAAATCGCCATCGTGCCGGGCTGCAGCACGGCCGCTCTCCCTCTCCGCAGCATTATCAGGTTAATGAGCCTGATTGGGGGCGATTTTGATTCAGCTGCAGATCTGACAATGCCAGACAAGGTCCAGTCCAACTCATCTTCATTAGCGGAGGATTTGGTGACAAGCAAGTGTCTCGCATCCCCTTGCCTCTAATTACACCCGGTTTCATCCCTCATGTTATCTGCGTTATGGCTGCCAATTAACTTCCAAGCATTGTCAGCAGCCACTGCCTGTGATTTGGGAGTTTCAGGGGAAATTGCAGCTTCTTCCCCATTTAAGGAGATGGACTCCAGCCAGACATGTGTCTGATGAGCACCATATTCAAAGAAGAAGGCAGAAGAAAAAAAGACCAGAGAAGACGTCCCTTCATAAACCACTAAACCACTGAGATCTGTAACACCAGGAAGGAGACAAAACCCCAGGGAATCTTACTCATGCCGTAAAATCCATCGTCTCCATTCTGGCCACAAGCTGACTGGGGACGTCCAGGGGAAAAGCCACGATGCCTCCTGTTTCCCGAGCTCAGGCTCCTCTGGCTGCCTTGCTTGGATGCTGCCCCTTGGCACGAGAGAAGGGAATTGCCAGCATTAGAGAGGGACTGGCACACGAATGATGACAACAAAACTCACAGATTAATAAGCTTGGTCATCTCTGAGCATCCAGACCTAAGAGCAGACCTTTTGCCTGGCCACGGGGAAGAGGTTCTTGCCACCAAGAGCGGCAGGCATGCTGTTAGGCTCAGCCATAGCCTTGGGTACATAGGTCTGGTGTCGGGTTGAGCTGTGGCTTCACAGGGTTTGCACTGAGCGAGGTTTCTCAGGTAACACCCTCCCTCCCAGGACAACGTTTCACCCCTCCACCAGCCCCACATTACCCGTGTGGGTGTACTCGACAGCGGCGGGCAGGTAGGCGCTGGTGCTCAGGTCCACGGGCATGAACGCCGTGTACTTGCTGATGACGTTGCAGGCCTTGCTGGTGTGGACAGCGTTGACCTGGTACCGCCGCCCGGACCCTGCCATGTGAGAGACACCGGGGTTAGAGTCCATGTGCCCTGTGGGCTCCATCCACCCTTCAAGACCCAGCTCCCAGACCCACCTCCATGCTTGGGCTCCATGCCCAGCAGGGACTGTATCCCTCTAAACTCTGCCTACTGCTTCTTCTGCTCTTATTTTACATGCACAGATGCACTTCAGAGAGGAGAAGTTTGACAGGACCCAGGGACATGTGCAGCCCAGAGCAGTGATGTGTGGCTGCTGTTGGACCCTCTGAGTGTGATGCCACCTCCCAGCTCCAGGTGACTAACTCCTTAAAAATAATCACTGTCACCCAACGTGTGAAGCAGAGGAGCAGGAAGGAGCATGAGCTCAAGCACGTTAACGTGCAGTGAGGCTGAAGAAGCAGAAGAAAAGTGCAAGGCAGCTGGAAGGGGCTGTCATTTGGGAACTATGTGAGACATTCCCTAATATTTCACCACTGCCTGCCCTAGTATTAACTTGAGAGGCTGCTGAAGCTGCTGGAAAGCCCACCCCGAGGCAGGGCAGGGTCTGCCCGCAGCCAGCTTGCAGGCTGGCTGGGAGCTGCACGTTACCATGCTCGATTTCACACTCCTTCTCGGCAAGCTGCTCAAAGTCCCGGATGACCGACTTGGCTGCCAGATGGTGGAAGGTCTCGCTCCACAGGTCTGTGTCACCATCCACCTGGCTTTCCCGCTCTCGGAAGAGAGGGCAGATATCAAAGGTGATTTCCCACTGCTCGGGCTCGTTGCTCCTTAGCCCCTTCACCACCGCCTTGCAGAGGGTCCTGGGGGAGCGTGGGGAGCTGCAGGCAGCGCTGAAGTCGAAGTCCTGGGGCTCCCAGTCGGAGGAGGTCTCTGTTTCAAATGTGAAGGAAGGATGCTGGGCAGACTCTGCACAGAGGGGAGAGGCAGGTAATTAATCACATCTGTGGGAGCCGAATTCCCCCGCAGCCACCGAGAAGCCACAATTAATACTTCCTAATTTTCACATGGTGGCACAGAGTGCAATGCAATGCCACCGAAACCCCGGCACGGCCAGGTGAGGCGGGCTGTGCCTCCCTCTGTCCCCAGTTACCCAGATCTCCAGGGCTCCGGCTGTCCGACGAAGACCGCAGGCTCACGCTGGCATCGCGTGGTCCCAAGCCCCTTCCCGGAGCCACCTGCTGCAGCCCATCCGGCACTGGTGGGGAGTCGGCGTCGCGGCAGAAGGACATGCAGCTCCGGTGAAGCAGGGATGGCCGCCGGGCACCTGCGCCACGGATCTTTGTGGCAGAGACAAGTGAGCTGGCTGCGAAGGGCTGAGAGCAGAGCAAACGTTAGGGCTGGAGGTGGCTGCAGCCCATGGCACGGCCCTGCTCTGGTCCTTTTGATCCCGTCTGCTCCCTGCCCGATCCCAGCGTGAGATGCAATCGTGCAAACACGCAGCTCCCTCTCTGCTCAGCCCTGGCTGGGATCTGTGCCCAGACAGAGCGCTCCATCAGACCTGCAGGGTGTCCCCAAGGGACCCTGGCCCCAGGGGCTCCTTCCCCAGGCATGCAGAAGGTGAAATATGAGTTTCATCCCTCCAGACATTTTAATGACTTCACTTGGGAACCAAAGGAAAGAAGAGAGACAGAAAGATCAAGGACCAGTTGCTTAGTAACGAAAGGAGAGAGGCGCAGGGGATGGGCAGAAGGGAATTTTTATCTTTTCTTTTTCCTTACGAGACTGTTTCTCCACTTTCAGGAGACATGATTTCCCCCTCCAGCATCTCCAGTGCCACATCCCGCAAGGACATCCCGCTCTGCAGCTAGCAGAGACACCAAGCTCTGGCTGTTTCTATCCATGTCCCCAGGGCTGTGGAAGGTCCCCCTAAAACCAACAGTCTCTATCTTCCTAGCGCAACACCAGCAAGGGGCAGAGGTGGTAAAAAGTGGTGGATCGCAGTGATGGATGGAAAGATGCTTTCTCTGCGCAGCAGGCAAGAACGTGGCCTCCATCACCACCGAATTTTGGATGCTCTATGAAAGCACCAGCAAAAATGGGAGACAGGCAGTTCCAGGAGCTACTTACCAAGCTAGGATTGAGATATTTAAAAGCAAGCCGGTCACAGAAACCCTTGCCAGAACCTTTTCATTCAAAACCTGCTCTTTCTCCTGCCTGAGCTTTCCTCCCGGCCAGAGGAAGCCAGCCGGGAATGGAGCAAGTGCTGACCTTTCCTTCCCAGCACGGCGTGCGTGCAGAGACGAGCTGAGGACTCACGTTCACACCCCCGAAAATGTCAAGCCCTGGCAGCCAGACTGGGAGCTGGGAGAGCCGCTGGGAGCCCTGGCAGCAGGAGGGATAGCAAAACCAGGCTGCAATTAATTAAGACCAGGCTGCATGCTGTTAACCGTTTACTGCCCTCCAGAAGGGAGTTGTTTCCATCCCTGCCTTCATGCTGAGCATCCTGTGGGCAGGAGGATGCTCTGTGGACCTTCGCAATGCAGGCAAGGTCACCGGTACACCTAAAACCTAGGACTGCTCGCCCTTTGTCAAGCGATGCTGTTCACCACCCTCCCTGCTGCAGCTGAAGGGCAGAGGTCTCATTCCTCCCTATGGAGCACTGGCCCTTCTTCCCCTTCGCCCCCTCATCTAACCCCCATCCCCCCTTTACCCAGCCAATCTCTAACCCTCAGCAGAAGAGAGAAAGCCTCAGACATCCCACTCTGAGTTTCCATGGGAACAAAAGTGCTGCCGGTCCTCCCAGCCCTGCAGATGCTGATTTCAGAGCAGAGCATCCTGGTGATGCCAAGGATGGGAGAAAACTGTCCACACCCTTCCGCAGATCAGTTGAAAAGCCTTCCCAAATTTCACCTGCTATCTGCTGCAGCCAGGGGACATAACACTGTTCGGCAGATGCATCATCATACAGGTCCAGGTCTCAGCCTGACACTGCATATGGGCTGTGGTTCCAGCTAGGGCAGTGGAGAATCTGCTTCGGGACTGACTTCATTTTCCCCTGCAGGGCACAGATGTGCCACAGCCCTACGGAGAGTTTGCATCGCATGGCCAAACTCTGGGGAAATAAGAAGGAAGCAGCAGCCTGGGGATCAGATGAGCAGTAAGGTGAAGCACAGAGGAAGGGGAGAGGCATTTAGCAAAGAAAAGGTGGGCTCCCATGCGGAGGCACTGCTATGGGATATCAGGACGCAGCCTGCTCCCTGCTTGGCTTGGTTCCTACATGTTTGTGATGTGCTGCAGCACAAAGCATGGGCATGCATATCTATATCTATATCTATATCTAATCTATCTATATCATCTATATCTATATCTCAGGACTAGTGTGAACCAGGCTCTTTCCCTTACGTATCTGAGATTTTTCTGCTGCTGCACGCTGGCCTCTGCCTGCAGGCAAAGCCTCTCTGGGGGTGACATACCTGGAAATCCACCTGCCACGGCTCGGGGCTGACCTGCTGCAGGTCCTGCAGGTGGGTTTTCCGAAGGGGGTTTTTCACCAGGGCAGTGCCGGGATCGCTGGCCGTGGGCACCTTCTTGCAAGGCTCGTGATCGGCGATTTGGGTGGTGCTGTACGCTCGTCTCCTGGAGGAAGCCTTCACGTCTGTTCCTGCATGGTGGGAGAGAGGATCAGCTCCACTCCGGAGCGGGACCAGCAAGCACCATCCACCCCTGGGTCCCAGTGGGAAGTGGGCAGCCCACCCCTGAGGAGGCCATGCTCAGCCCCGCAAGGTTTTAAGCAAAGCAGCTAAACCACAAAAGGAAATAAGAGCCTTCACTCAAAACTCCTGGGGAAGTCAGGACAGCAGATTGGGGAGGTTTTGTCTGAGCAGTTTTCAGCCAGAAAAAGCCTGACTGCGCTTCCCCAAACCTCCCTGGAGAAGACAAAGGGTTTACTAATGAAATTTCATTAGCGCAGACATTTTCCTGTCAGAGCAAGAGTAAAATTTCATTTGGAAAGGCATGATTTCTCATAGCTTTTGACAAGATTGAGGGGATGAGCAGCACAGTTAATCTCTGAATATAAGGGAAGAACATCCCATGAGTAACAGAGGTCTCCTTGTTGCATGGAAATGCAACCAGCTCTGGGGTGCAACCAGCTGCTTTATGCCACATGTTGCTGACACAAGCGCCCAGCCTAACTGTGATGGTGAGGGGTGACACCCTGGGGACAGGGCTTTGGATCTGTTCCCCTCCTCTCCTGACCTCAAACTGCAAAGTCAGGCTTGCAGGGAAGCGACTGCTTTGCAGGTGCAGGGACAGTCTAGCTGGCCCACCCATTTGCTCACTCTTCTCCTCTGCACACCCAAGGGCAGCTTGGGAAGCTTGTAAATAATTATGTGGCCAAAGCTAAAGCTGCTTTGAAAATCTCCAGGGAAGCCAGTTCTCCAGGGCTTCGCTTGATTTCCTGACATGTTTGGATAAAACATCCAAACCAAATAGACTCGCTCAAACCTCAGGAGATCTGTCATCCCTCCTGCAAACCCCTCCGGCTCTTTGCAGAGATACAGCCAAAGAGACTTATTTGTCAGACAAGCAAATTGGCAGAGCAGCGACAGAAGCTTGATTAGAAAGACAGGGGCATCACACCCATGCTTGTACAGAGGAAAATCTGACCGGTGTCCGTGTCCGATTCTCCCCCAGGATCTCTGCCCACCACCAGGTGATCGGGGGCACGCTCGGCAGGGCAGCAGCCCTCCGAGTCTCTGGAGTGGTTCCAGCTCTCCATGCCTGCTCCCTCCTCCTGGGAGTGAAAGAAAACAGAGCTGCCCGACTCCTGGGAACGCATCATGCTGTAACGCCGCCTCTTGTCCTGGGAGAAAGCAGAGAGAGGGAATAGGTCCTACCGCAGCGTCCACCAGCCACCTCCCAGCCGAGAAGAACCACTGCTTGTGCACCAGCGGCCTTATCCACTGAGCTCTTATTTCTCCCTGATGTTTCACCCACCATTTCCCTTGAGGACAGAGCAAGAAGGCAAGAGACACCTCCTGACCATGCACAAATTGCTGAGATGCCCTCTTGTGCATGTGCACACCAACACTCCTGCTCCCGGGTGGCCCCATGAGCCAGCGCAGCCTGGACTCACAGATCTGGGGTTAGAGACGTAGGGTGAAGTGTCACAGATGATGCCGTAGCTGACCAGGCGGTCACCAGGGAAGAGGCAACTGGTGCTGATAGGGGAAACCAAGACCTCGGTGCTCTCAGGAAAGACCCACTCCACAGTCACGTCACTCAGGACCGGTGCCATTGCCTTCTTCAGTGACTTGATCATCTGAGGCAGAAAGCAAAGGAGAGCAGTAATACAGCAACCGGACGTTGTGCATGCTGTGGTGCACTTGTCGTGTGTTGCAGGGAAGGGGAAAAATTCCCCAAACAAATCCATTGGCTGATTCCTACCCTCTCCTGACCTTAGATGGGAGCCTGCTCCCTCTTAGACTGCTCTGACACCCATCCCAGCACCCCCAGCCCCTTGGCACGGTTATACCAAGCGCAGCAGAGCAAATACTGATAAAGCACAGGGCTGATCTCACACCATGTGTTGCCAGCTCAGAGCAAGGTGGGAGCTTGTGGCCAAAGGTATCTTTCTCTGGTGTGAGGCAGCATCCCCTGCTCCCCCCCAGCCCCCAGGAAAAGCTGTTGACCTTCACTTGTCCGAGCCCCAAGCCCCGACACTCACGCACCAACTGACAGCACTGCTATTTTTGGTACAGGTCCTTGCTGGCACAAGCCACTGCTGGAGATCAGCAATGCTCTGCCAATTACACATGTGGAGAAGACCAATATCCGTGAATATCTTGTGGACAAACCTACCAGGGAGCCACCTACAAGAGCTTCCCTGCACACCAGGGCAAGCAAACACCAGATTTAGATGCAGAACAGCTCAAATGTTCTCTATTGTTCACTGCTTTTTCACAGGCTCAGGAAGACACACCAGGCTGTGTTTTATAAGGCCATTAATTGATGCCTCAGACTGCTGAAGGCACCAAGCTGCACAGCCCGCAAAGCTCTTTATTAATAGCTCTCTAAAAAAAAAACCCAACCCTCCCTTCACTGTCTTTGCTTTTAATTTACATCAGAAATGCTGATGCCGTTCTGTCTTAGAGAGGTTTTTGTGTGCTCCAGGTTCCTGCAGAGGGGTGGACTGCTGAACTCCTTCTTTTGAGATCAAGAACATGGGAGCCAGCTTTTCAGAGATATTTAGGAGCTAAAGACCCAATTCTCTCTGGGTTTAGTCATCCAGCGGATGACCGTGCTTTCACCAGGAGACAGAGCCATTCTTACGGTGTATTTGAGGCCCATCGGTTTACTCGATCTTCATGGGGAGAGTGGAAATGAAGAAGCTTCCCCCTTTGCTTTAAAGTTGGCTTAATAGGCAAAGCTATCACAGTGTATTCCTCTCCCTCAAACCCTGGGTACTTCTCGCCTGAGCAACGCCGGGGCTGAGCCTGACTTCAAAACTAATTGGCTGCTTTGATGCCAGTTCCTCTGCCCTCGCTGGTGTCTGAGGCAGCAGCTACCTTTGAAGCCAAAGCTGCTGTATCGCGGCTATCGCTTCTCCCCATCCCCATGCAGAGGGTAAACACACCCTCCCACTCCCTCTGACAGCCGGAGATGAAGATGCTCTTTCATCCCCTCCCGCTCGCCCACCTGCTGCTGAGTGGGAGTTGGAAAGGCAGCACCAGGATGGGGAATAAGACCTGCTAGTGAGCCGTGGCCTCCCTCTCGCTGAACCGGAGCATCGTTAGAGCCTTACAAGGCAGTCTCCTGGAAGCAGGCAGCCATACCTTGGGCTGCAGCCTCTCACCCTCCGCCAGGAACTCGGCGATGCCCCTGGACACAGCAGCTAAACCCCGAACCAGTCTCCTGCAGGCGTTTGGCCCGATGCCGAAGCTGTAGCACCTGCAAAGGGACAGGGAGCGTCAGGATCCGGGGGACAAGCCATCCCACCCCCAGACCCATGCAGCACACCCACTCCCTGCAGGCAGAAGACACCTGCCCAGCTTTATCCCACTGCTATGCAGTTGTCCAGCATGTCCGGAGGAAAATAAACCAGCTCCTCTTTTAGGTGGCTGGCAGGAGGGTGGGGAACAGGCATCCCTCTCTGCTCAGCAGACCTCAATCCCTTCCCTGAAGAGCAGCTTTCAGCTGCGATGCTCAGGGGCTTCCCAGCAGGACCCCAAGCCCTTGCCTCCTCTGGAAACACAAACAAGCTGCTTTGCTGCCAGTTCAGCTCTTTTCCCTGCTGAGTGTCTGTGGTCAATAGCACTAAAGATCCAGTCATTATCTCTGCTCAAAATGAAAATAAATGTTTTCTCAAGGAAGGAGGAAGCAGCCAGGCGAGGCTTCTCCCCTGACTCCCAGCTCAATGAGTCAGGATTTGGTTTTGGCTGAAGGCTGCAAACCCAGAGCCGAGCTCGAGCCTGGGCAGGGAGGGCAGGAGTGAGCAGTGCCTGGTGGGGACGGATGCGGTAGGAAGCCAGGAGGGATGGGTATGGGTGGGATACAGCATTCGGCCAGGGCAATGGATAGCTGAGGAAGAAACCACCTTCAAACAGCAAACTGCATCTGCACAAGGGGCTTTTCTCTTAGAGGTTTTTAATCCCCAGCTGGCTGCAAATCTTAGGTCAGGCTCACACCCCTCTTAAACAAGGCTCTGATCTTCTTTTGAGACAGAGGCCACACACACAACTCGGCGGTGCGCTGGGCACTGCCTTCCAGGGTCATTCGAGACCACGCTCTAATTCTGCTTGCATTTAGCCCACCACTATGCCTCTATAAGAGTGAGGGATGGGTTGCCCTACACAGCTGGTAGGCAGTTAGACCTCCATATAGTAAAAAAACCACAGAGCAGCTTCCCTGATAAGCCCTGAAGTCTGAGGGATGGAAGAGGACTAAGGTTTTCTTATATTTTTCTTATGTTTCATGCCCCTTAAAGAGGCAGAGGAGAAACCAGACCAGCCTGTCATCAGGGCTGGGGAGCCAGGCTGGGAGCTCGATGCACAAATTAGCTGCTTTTTACATTGCTCTCTTTCAGCATATTCAATTCTGCACAGCCCCATCCTGGAAGCAGCTGGGGCCAGACCCAGATGTGCTTTAAAAAAATAGAAAAAAACAGCAAGGAAGATTGTTCGTGTGTCAATCTCTCCTAGCAGGAAGCATCAGACGAGAGCCTGTGAAGTTGTCAGCCCAATTATCCTCCTTTTGATTGTTTAAAAAGCATCTGAACTTCTGGGATCTGTTCCAAACCCTTTGAGGTTCTCCCATGGCTCAAACCAGCAATCTCTCCTGCCTCTGTCTCTGAAGTGGGGATGTCTGTGAGAAGCCGTGTTCAAGGAGAAGCACGTCCCCTACCATACCAAGCTTTCGCCCCTGCTGCGGCGAGCCCTGCTGCCCTCCATACCTGGTGGAGCAGGAGTGGTTTCGCAGCAGCTCCAGGACCTTCCCCGTGTTGCTGATGGCCCCGTTCGTCAGCAGAAAAAGCAGTCGGGGATGGCCCCTGTGGATGGGCTGCCGAATGACCCACTTCAAAGGCGATAAGATGTTGGTGCCACCCATATCGGCCCGGATCCTCTTGATGCTCTCGCAGGCAATGGCCAGGCTCTCCTGCCCAAAGCAGCGGCAGAATCATCAGCCTCCACGCCAGAGCCCTCTGAGCACCGAGGAAATGTGGCTCTCCCTTCACCCACCTCACAGTAAGTCTGACTGGCAGGAAAGAGGGTCTTGAAGGTGGATCCAAACCCAACGACGTTGAAGAGACACGCTGGCATCAGGCTCTTGAGAATGACCAACAGAGCATCCTGGGGGGCGGAAAGCAAGCAGACATCAGGCACATCGGGTCTCTCCCGGGCCGCCCCAGCTTCAGCAGTAAAAGCTCTGCTCAGACCCTACCTTGCCATCACACCTTATTCCCACCTGCATTTGGCTGCGTGCATTTGATAATAAAACAACTGCTTCTTTCACATGCACTGCACCGAGAAAGCACTGCATATTACTCTGCTCTTTCCAAAGTCCCTTAATGATATTTGGGTCCCACAGCAGTAAGGAAAATGGGGAGCCTTCAAAAAAAAAAAAAAAGAGCTGAACAAATCTTTCTGTTTGTTTTTAACTGATTAAATTTGTGCTCACAATACGGTACTGCAGCATGGAGCTAGTGGGTGAGAAGCAGAGTGTGAAATTGAGAAGTGCGACATGCAATGCATTTCAATGTCCAAACTTGCAGAAAATAAACAAACAGCTTAAAGTTACACAAAAGGAAAGAAAAGCCTCCCCCATCCCCAATTCTCTTGTATTCATAGCTGGCATCAATTAAAATAACTGGGAGAGACAGTTTTAAGCTATTTTCTTTACCAGAGGTGGTTATCTAACTTGCCTATTCCTGGTCTTTACATAAGGGAAGAGCAATTTAAATTGTCTCGGACTTGTGAGGCCGTGGACAACTCCAGGACGGAGCTTGTGTTAGCAGCAACGGGGCAAGAGCTACCCAAGTTGCTCCTGAGCTTGCAGGGGCAGCAGGAGCAATTAGCGTGGCAGGAGAGGGAGGCCAATTTCAAGCATAGTGCTGACAGTGTTCAGGAGCGGCTTGGTTCTTTCGGTTTATATGCTGATAAAGGCAGACTCCTGCCAGTCTGCCTAGGGCAGCAGAAACCCTAGAGCCAGCCCCAAGGGAAAAGCTGCCAAGGTCAAATGAGGAAGAGCAGCCTTCTTGCTTTGTCATATGCAGTGGCAAAGACCGAGTAACCACAGAGGGTGGGTGCTGGAGCTGCACGCAGAGAAAACCCCTGCCTGGGAACGGCCGCAGGGAGATGGGTGGCAGGTCAGTCCAGTTCCTGACCCCTGTAAGACTCAGCAGCGAGGCAGAGCCAGAGCACTGCAAATCAGCAAAATAATGTACGAGAACAAGGCTGCCCTTTAACAGGCTCTAGAGTACTTTAAACCAAGCTGTTATCTCAAACCTACGAGAATATATTTATACTTCTGCTTCCCAGATGGCTCCTGGGATGCCGGCTCTTCCAAATCTCAACGCTGACATCCCATCTTGGAACTAATTACAAGGAAAAAAAACCCCAAATTTCCAAATATTTCTGTTAAAGCACTTCCCAAAGTGGGCAACCGATGCTTGCTTTCTGTTTCAGCAAGCAGAAAGATTTATTGCTTCTTGTGGTAAATATTGATCTTGATCCTGTTGCACTCAATATCTGTACGGCAAGTCAATAAGAAGAGATGTTTGCCTCCAGAGAAGTTATTAGCCTAGTTTTGCCAGTGAGCCCACCCGACACAGGCACCGTCACAGGCCTGGCTCTTCTCCCCGGCTGCAACAAGCCGGGAAAGGAACCAGCTGCAGGGAATTTAAACCTCTGAACTTTCCACCCCAGCCACTTTGGCCGAGTGCCCTCCTGCTCAGCAGCGAACCGCGTCCTCCCGGCTGCACGCAGCCAGCCCGCGCCGGACCATCCCCTCCCCGTTTGCATCGCTGCCAGCACCACCGCCCAGCAGCTCAGCTTTCCTCACTGCGCACGTCCAAGCCCTGCCACGCCGCTCACCCAGCAAGCCGAGGACGATGCAAATGCCTCCATCAAGCGTAACCCACCCAAACCCACTAAGAACAGCCCCTGCCACGAGGTCCCTGATATTTGCAAGTCATAAACAAGGATGGGGGACTCAAAAGAGAGACAGTGGTTTTCTCCCTTGAGGTATCTCCTCCAAAATCTCCGATATCTCCCCCGAATTATTTTTCCAGAAGGGGAACAGCCTTTTTCCTGTTTTTACAGCCCACCTGCAGATGGGAGTCCCAGTTCAGGACCTCTTGGGCAACATCTCTGTCCCTGCAGGGTCCCCATTCCCATAGGATGAACCAGCCTCCACTGAGGCTGCAGAGACTGCGGTACCTAAATCTGCCCACGCTGTGAGTCGGAAAGCAAAAATCCGGCCTGGGGCAGAGATGCCTCCTGATTCCCAGGCTCCAAAACGTGCTGAGGGAAGGGGGTACAACCTCAGGGATATCCTGGCCCCTTTGGTGGATGCAGGGTGAGGGGACAGCCTCCCTGTCCCACGGGACCTGTTGCAGCCATCCATGAGCTCCCCGGCATCCCAATCCTTGTTGCCGGAGGTGGCTGTCCTCCAGCAGTTCCCATGGAAACTGGAGACAGATGGGTAAGGAGATGGGCTAAAAGATGGACAAGCTTGAGAAGTGGGCCACTGTGAACCTCATGAGGTTCCACAAGGCCAAGTGCAAGGTCCTGCACCTGGGTCGGGGCAACCCCCAGTATCAACGCAGGCTGGGGGATGAAGGGATGGAGAGCAGCCCTGCAGAGAAGGACTCGGAGGTACCAGCGGATGAAAAGCTGGAAATGAGCCAGCAATGTGCGCTCACAGCCCAAAAAGCCAACCGTATCCTGGGCTGCATCCAGAGCAGAGCAGCCAGCAAGTCGAGGGAGGGGATGCTCCCCCTCTACTCCACTCTGGTGAGACCCGCCTGGAGTCCTGCGTCCAGCTCCGGGGTCCTCAGCACAGGAGAGACAGGGATCTGTTGGAGCGGGTCCAGAGGAGGGACACAAAAATGATCAGAGGGATGGAACGTCTCTGCTGTGGGGAAAGGCTGAGAGAGTTGGGGTTGTTCAGCCTGGAGGAGAGAAGGCTCCGGGGAGACCTTCTTGCAGCCTTTCAGTACTTAAAGGGGCCTTATAAGAAAGACAGGGACAGACATTTTAGCAGGACCTGTTGCAATAGGACAAGGGGTAATGGTTTTAAACTAAAAGAGTGCAGATTTAGACCAGATATAAGGAAGAAATTTTTTACAATGAGGGTGGTGAAACCCTGGCGCAGGTTGCCCAGAGAGGTGGTCGATGCCCCATCCCTGGAAACATTCAAGGTCAGGTTGGACGAGGCTCTGAGCAACCTGATCTAGTTGAAGATGTCCCTGCTCCCTGCAGGGGGTTGGACTAGATGACCTTTAAAGGTGCCTTCCAACCCAAACTATGCTATGATGCTCCTCGCTGCTCGCCCTGGGCGGCGAGTCCTGCAGAAGGGGGTGCAGCCATACCCAGGGGAGCGTTTGGGTCCAAATCTGGTGGCACTTGTGTTAGAAAAGGGTGTGAGCAGGACACCTGGGGACACACCAGCTCGGTGAATCTCTCAGACATCCAAATGCAACCAAACCCCTCAGATGAAGCCTGCCTCTGCAATTCCCTCACTGTCCTCAACAAAGATGCATGGGGCAGTGCAGACCCATGCCCTGCTTGAGAGGATGCGATTTTCATCAGGCTATTGGGGCTTACCTGGCCCCAAAAATCAAGACAGAAACTTTCCAAAAGAGCTTTTGCCAGAGACTACAGCTTCTCACCGCAACCTGCCAGCTGGCAGGCATCGGACACCAACCTGGCCTCCAAAGCACGTTAGGCAGGGATAATGGTAATTAAATAGTTACCAGAGTGATTTTCCCTTTGATGGACAGAGTGGTCCCCAGCAGGCGCAGGGCAGGAACCTCTCCAGATCCTTCAGGCAGTGGCACAAAGCCAAGCCTGGCTCTCATGGGCCAACCTGTAGCTGGGTAAGAGGCATACCTGACCGGGAACCTCAGACCTATGAAATATCATGACAAGGCTCTTCTACGGCCCCTT
Organism: Haliaeetus leucocephalus; assembly: GCF_000737465.1. Classification (NCBI taxonomy): domain Eukaryota; kingdom Metazoa; phylum Chordata; class Aves; order Accipitriformes; family Accipitridae; genus Haliaeetus; species Haliaeetus leucocephalus. The sequence goes on along the minus strand of NW_010972992.1, from coordinate 2,541,085 downwards.
TTTTATCCAGCGGTCTCAGCACACTGCCCATAATCCTCCAGCAGACTGCTGGTGTTCATTTGTCTTTGAAAAAGGGATCCATCGTGTTCAAATGACTTCTGCGGGTGCACAGAGGTACCCGTCAGCAAAATGTCATGGTCAGCATGTCAGCACATCGCCCTGAAGCTTCCCTTGGAGCTCCCTGGAAGTTTCCCCCCTAGGCAGCGATTGCCCCAAGCCCTCCTGGAGACAAGGAGAACTGGAGAAGGGATGCACGAGACATGCACACCAGCAAGAGGGGGAAAGAAAACATCTTTGCATTTGATGTGCTGATAGGAAGAAGAGGGAGAGGAACAGAACCAGGCAGAGTCAGCTTCGCTGCAGGTACCTAACAAGCCACACAGTTGAGATGACTAAAGCTACAGCATATAATTACCCCCCATCCCCTCATAATGAACACTCATCAGCGCTCAGCAACCCCCACCGCTCTCTAATATTCATCCCTCATTGGCACGCAGGCACCTTCCCTCCTGCGTGGTACCTTGACGCGGTTGATATTCACGCCGCTCATGCTTCTGCTGCGGTCTATGAGGAAGATAAACTCTCCTTGGGCTTTCTGGAGGTCTGGCTGGACGGTCCTCAAGTCAGGGCAGAAGTTGAGCATGACGACGGGGTGGTGGGGGATGTCCTTGTTCAGTCGCTTCCTGATGATTTCCGTCTGCAAGAAAGAAGGAGAGAGCTCGAGAGGTTGATTTTTCTGCCCCCTTTTCACTTCGAGGGGAATCAGAGCAGGGCTGCGTGCCCGAAGATGTAAGTGCGTGGCCTTTTGTGCGCAGGGATCGGCTAGTTCTGGCCTCAGTGGTGACAACACCTGAGCTCAGGCTGTGCCACAGGTTGTTCTGTCCGTATCCCCTGCAGAGCTGCTCTGCGGGTGAATGGGATTCCTGCTTCCTCCCAGCCATGGTCACACTTTGCCTGGGGGACAAACACTGGCAAAAAGCCTAAATCAGGGACCCCAGCACACATGCAGCGGCTGCATGCTCATATGAGAGCCTGGAGAAGAAATTAAAAGATCTAGCCCTACACAGCACCTTGCAAACCTGATTCTCCAAACATTTCATTAGATCCCTCCTGAAAACCTGGTTCATTAGCACAGTTTAGTATCCCACCAAGGCACACTGGAGTTTTTGTCCATGGTCACTCAATAATGAAGTGCGAGATACAGCCCTCAGCACACTGTATTCACCACTTCGATTCATTCCTGCCACCTCTGGTTTGCTGTTTTTTCTGCCCATGTCTTTTATCATTTTTCTTTGTACAGATTGAAACGCTTTGCAAAGCCGAACCGGTCACTCAGGACATCGTTCGATAGGAACCCGCATGATATATGTCTCTGTACTGCACATAGCTCTAATGGCTCTCTGCATTTTCCCCTCATTCCATTTCAAGTACCAATCTTCATTAAAAATGTGATAAAATTAAACTGGAAAAAACCTCTTGCGATGGGTTTATAATCTGCTGTCATGTGTGTATAAAGCAGTCCCGGGTTCACGGTCTCAGCTGCAGTGAATCAGCGCATCGCTGCTTTCGAGGGAGCTCTGGGACCTCACATCAGCACGGCCCGTGGCCTTTCATCCCTGGTTTCTGCAGTGCGGAAACATGCTCCACAATAAGCGGCTTGGTCCTCAGGGGCTTTGTTTGCCTTTTTTTTCCTCTTTCAAAGGCTGCCATTTCTTGCTGGTTTCACCAGAAGTAAACCAGACCCCAAATAACCAGGCTTGTTTTCTCCAGCCGTGAGTCATATTCCTAGATCTACAAGCTAACGACCAACCTTGATTTTACATAACTCACTAAACTCAAGAGTCCCTGTAGATCAACACGTACACACGAGCTTCACTTTCAGCTGCGCTGCCTGAGTGCTGCTTCTCTGACCCCTGTGAAAAGACAGTTCCCATTCACAGGAACAAGTGCCTCACTGTCACCCCAACTCTTGCTCGTCCTCCTGCATCTCACTCTCACGCTTTGGATTATAAATTAATCAGTCACTGCGATATCAAAGGGCTTTTTCCATCCCCATTTTCCTCCAGCCATATGCCATTATTTTGTTTAACATCTTTCCCAGCACAGATGTTTATCAAATTTCACACTACAGGGATCCTTGCTGCCTCTCTGTCCAAGGACCGAATCATGGCCCCAGACCTACCCACAGCACTCCCTGGGATGCTCTTGGGGACCCAAGACATAAAATCCCTGCGTCATCGGGATGAGCCCATAACCTTGATTTCCCACTGACTTCAGAGCGAATTTTACAGGCAAGCCTTCAGTAAACAGCCTCAAAGCTGCTGCTGCAGGTCAGCCAGAAAAGCAAGCATCTCATTTGCGCCGTCTCTTCTCCCCACCTCCCCTCCATTCCCCTTCACCCATTACCCAATTACAGTAAACTAATCAGATCTTGTCGACCGAGAGTTGATTCCAGTGTGCATTCGTCCTCACCACCCTGCTAGCAGACAAGCATCCAAGGCTTTTGCATAACAAACCGAGGGAGGAGAATTAATTATCATTTACTGCTGAAATTTCTGGGCTAATTTAATTTCAGCCGAGAGGTGCCCAGTGTCATGCTCTGAGCAGCAGCAATTCTAGCCCATCATCTACCCCAGATATTCAGGGCATTTTCTCTGCTTTTTGCCCTTCTCCATGCAGTTGCTTCCCAGTCCTCCCGGGGCAAAGAGGTGGGTTTCCTGCAGGGAAACAGCTCCGGAATGATCCCCCCTAGATAATTTGACATGCTAAAGACATAGAAATAATTAGAGAGCCATCTGAGCCGTAGCGTGGGAGTTTCATTTCGTTCCACCTGCCGCACGCTGAACACAATTAGAGGAGATGCCTGCCGTACGAGCAAGTGCAGTCCTGATCCCTGCATCGCGCTGCAAGAGAAAGCGAAGGGCAAAAGGAATGAGAAGAGGTTTGATGTGTCTCCGGTGAAAGGAGAAGTCATGGCAGCACAGGGAGGCACCTCTGCAGCAGGTTTGGGACATCTGCCAAGCGGGGGCCCAGGCTCAGACACATGGAGAATGAGTTTAAGGGGAAATGAGCATCCCCGCAGGGAGCTGACTGTAAGCCGGGGGCAGTGGTTACACAAGTGCGATGTGTGCCTCAGGTGAAGACACCCACCCTGGAAATTCAGAGGGCTCTGACCAGTCCACTCCACTGATCTCAGACACACTGATGTGGCAGCTCAGAAGCGCTAGGCTGTCACTCATTGCTTCAGAATTACTGAAAGATGAGGCACAAATCCCAGAGCAGATATTTTTCTATTTGCTGATCAGCAGAACAAAGAGAAGTTTCTCCTACCTTGTCTTTAGTTCAGCTCATTATTCCAAGCAAAATCACTTATTTCTCTCTGACAGCTATCCAGAAATGGTAAACATTTACTAAGCAATTAAAAGAATATTTTATTCTATGTCATTGCAATAATTATAATACCCTTAGTGCTATAACAATGTACCTATCTAATTATGCTATGCTAGACTAGTACTAATTATACACACAATAACCATCTCAGAGCTTCTTCCTCAGTCGGTTTATCAGAACCACCGCAGAATTTTCCCCTCTTCCTCCACATAAGCCCCTCTCCAAGGGAGGATGCTGCAGAGCTTATTGGGCCAGTGTAATATCTGGTACTGCAAGCAAGCAAGCAATCATTTACTTGCACAGCTCCAGTCCCAAGGAAAGCCTCAGCTAACGCCTGCAGCTTTCGGTTCTCACCTTTTTCTCAGCACTGGGGTCTTTCTTAGTGCCTTTAATGAAATCATTCTTCCCCTTCAGGTGTCGTTCATACTCTGCAGGTGTCATATCACCTTCTTCCATTAAGACATGAGGCATGTGGGGCTCTGGAAATGCAGAGAATCGAGTGAAGAACAGCCTTAGCTAAACTTCAGGTTTGGCAGAGCTGCAGGCACCCTTGGCTGTGAAACAAGAGCAATATCTCTGAGCTTGGGCAGCATGGACAACCTTGAGAGGGTCCGGGATTATCTCCTAGGAAGCCTAACCCCTGACAATATTTGCAAAACCAGAGCTAATCTGGCTGTCTCCAGCACTATGGAGGAGGATCCCAGGAAGGGGCAAGACCAGCAAAGAGGAAGCAGAGCCCACATACCACTTGGATGGATCAGGATCTCCACGGGTCTGTCGAAGGTGTGTTTATTGGCCAGTGTGATCACAATGCTCTTGGCGGAGCGAGCGGAGGGGTCGGCGTCTGCTCGGATCTCGTGCGTAGGGCTCTCGACACCTGCCCATGTAAACCGAGGTGCGGTTAGGGAACTGAGGACAGGGAAGACGAGGGAGAGGAGACAGCAAGGGAAGCTGGCAGAGGACAGGAACCAAGTGGACTACACGATGCCTCTGCCATATCAACCCCCCCATGTTAATGCCAGCACTGTACTGGTAAATCCACCCCGGCACAGTTAACTTGCCAAAACAGACCCCACATTCAGGAGGCAGAGAAGGAAGAAGAGCATGGATGTTGCCTTGAGGTGGTGATAAATCAGCCTGGCACTCCTACCTGCCAGCAAGCACGGCCCCCGGATCTCCAGATGGAAGCTGAACTCGTACTCAAAGGGGTTGATGGCCTCGCTCTCCAGCAGCTGAGCCAGGCAGAACCTGCTCCCTTGCTCCAGACTCCCCGATCCACAGTAGTGCTTGTCCCTGTCAGTGAGGTGAACCCCAATCAACATTGTGCATGTGTTCTATCCCCTAAGGAACTGCAGATCTGCTGGAGGTAAAGCCTGCAGCAGCTCTCCAGCCTCCCACAGCAACAGCAGGCTTCTGCTCTGCCAGTCCTGCATCCCCCCAGATCAGTCCCAGCCAGAGCCCATCCTGTGGTTGTTCATACGTTCGGAGCTGGTGGCTGGAAAGGCTGTTGGCATTCTCCAGGCTGGGCTGGGGGACCCTGGGGACACACACAGCTGGCAGAAGGACCCTCACGGCTCCACTGGGCAGTGTCTGCAGCTCAGAAGAGGTGCTGATGAAGATGGAAACACTTTCCAGGGGAGGAATCATGCCCAGGTTAGCCACAAAAACAATCCTCTCCAAGTCCTCATCCATCATGATCCTTCCTGCATAGAGAGAGGACCACACCAGGGAGACACAGTGTCACAACCGTGGAAAATACTTCTCCCCAGGCCTCCCACGACCACCCCAGCCCTCCATCAAATACCCAAACCAGCCCTCGCTGCACACATCAGCATTTCTCTAAAAAGGCCGAGCCCCAGTCCTCTACACTACTCCTTCATCTGTCCAGAGGCAACAATGCTTTCCAAAACAGATGAGACTGCCACTTTTGGCAGATGCTGCAGGGACACAAGCACCACAACCCAAGGCTCAACTTTTCAAAAGGAGCCCCCTTGATGCCATGGCATATGACAGCCACCACCTCCCCATTCCTCTTCCCCTGCTTTTCTTCCCCACGTTCACTAAACCGCCCCCAAACCCCTCACCGCTTCCGTCACGAGCTCTTCCATCAGGGAGGCTGCAGCTGTCGAAATACGTGTCATCTATCTTGGCTTTGTCTTTGATCTGCACCGTCACGGCACGCCGGGACACGGCCGCCTCAAACCCAACGACGGTGGTGCACTCATCCAAGGGGTAGACAAAGAGACCTGCCAGCCAGAAGGTTTTTTAGCAACACCAAGCACTTGCCCAGACCCACCAGCCAGGACCGCAGCAGGGCAGCTCCCTCTTGGCACTTCCCTGCATGATCCTGGGATTTTTCACACTTAAAAAATTGTAGCCTTGGACCATGAAGGGTACAACTGAGAACACAATACACTTGGTTACTCTTCCCGCAAGCATCAAAAGGTTTAAGGCACACACAGAAACCCAGCGCTGTGATATCCCTGGCTCTAATGCTCCCGCAGTAGCTCTTGCACTGGGAGCTTCACCCCTTGAAACTTGCCTTCAAAAGCCTGGGCTTCTGAGTTGCGGTAGGTGAGCAAGGCTGTCATCCCGAAAGCATAGCCACTGACACATGATGTCACCTCTGACGCAGTGAGGGGGACTGGGGAGCAGGTCGTCCGGTTAATCAGCCCTGGCATCTTCCCGGGGCTTTGTCCGTGATGGTGGGGTCACCCGCAGCGAGCTGGAGAGAGCTGGAAGGGTGAGAATGAATGAGGAGCCCCGAGTGCCCAAAACACTTGTGTGCCCCTGCCACCTCATTTTGGGTTCTGCAGCCCTGAGGACAGAAAGGCAACTGACCCAGGATGGGATGTGACCTGGGTTTGACAGCTCCACTGGTTCAGATAGGGATGGAGACAAGACCCTGGTGGGAAGATGCAAGGCAAACACTTGCCCCAAATCCCTGCCGGCACAAGGGAGGAGGTTCAGATTAAACCTGCCTGGCGGGGGACAAGCAGCCCCAGATATCGACATGGCCGTGGTGGATCACGCGTCTCACCAGCTCCCGCACCCACCTACTCCTTGAATCTGGGCAGAACGGGTTAACCTTTTTTTTTTGGCCCCCCTGCTTCTCATTATTCTCCAAACTGACAAGCTTCTCTAGGATAAGACCATGATCCTGAGAGTTTTCCTTTAGCCTGTGGGAAGGAAAAGCAGGCAAGCAGAGCCAGGCATCCTCCTTGCCCTCCCACGCCCTTGCCCATCCTCAGGGGGAGGTGGCATGGCTCTGCTGCCTCCCATCTCCAGATCCTTTCTGCAAAGGCTGACTCATCCCTCCGCTTCGCTTAGGGGAGACATTCAGATGCAAAGTGGCTACTTCTGCCAATTACATTTCAACCCTTTTCCCCAGCAGGTTTTCCTCTGTTCCAGCTCATCTCCCCCAAGACGGAGGGTTTCAAAGGAGACCTTTCAGGTAGCTCTCGGGCCACATCCAGCTCCCCTAGGGCATCGGGAGAAGTTGCTAGGCAGCAGTTCTCCCTGGCTGGTTCTGCAATGCTTTATGCAATGATTTACAAGGCCCAGGAGGAGCCAGCAGCAGTGAAATACATCGGTTTCTCATTTCCTAGCAGTCCTGCGTTATTAAAACCACCTTTATATGCAAATACCATAGAAGACGCGAACGGCAGACATCAAGGCCACGAGCTCGCTGAGCACTCGGGCAGGAAAACAGCATTGAGAGAGGAAAATGGGAGAGCAAGCAGGGCTGGCTGGGATGGGGGAGAGCAGCCAGGGCACCCGAGCAAATAAAACAGCAGTGGAGAAGGTGATGGAGAGCAGTAAGCTCAAGGCACACTCCCAAATCCCAGCCAACAACCTCGGCTGTTCCCGATTAAATTCTCCTCTCCTTCCACCACAAAGGCTGCTCGCGCCAGGAGCTGCCCACGGAGGTCGGGGGATGCAGCCGTGCGCGGTCAGGAGTTGCAGGAGCATGTCCAGCTCTGCTGCTCCAGCACGGGAGTCCTCCATGAGCTCAGGGTAGGCCACCATACCCCGAGATGCTCCAAGCCATGCTAACAGGGCTTGTAAAGTCAGAAGCTGGCAAGAGTTCACCTGCTACAGGGAGAGATAATGAAGGTCCTCCTGCTGCTGAGATGTGGCAGAGGCCATCAAGATATCGGGAAGTGATTAAATACCTAGGCGGGGGAAGAAGGAGGGGGTATTATTTTGCCTTGGGGAAGAAAGCAAGCAAGAAATAACATGGGGAAAATGCTAGGCACAATGGGAATTCATTACAGGGTTGCCAGAGAGGTGAACTCAGGCTCCAGGAGCGTGGCTTCAGCCTGGCAGCTCTCTTCGCTGCAGAGACTTACAGCAGAGCCATGGTTGAGATCCAAGTCCTTCACTTCTCCTGCACCCACAGGAGACTGAGGACATGCCTCCCATGGGAGCTGCTCTGCCAGCGGGGATTTCTGCATCACCCAGGCCAGCACAAGTGTTAAGGGGCCCTTGGTGGGATGCAGAGCCCCGTGCCATGTCCTGTACAAAGCAAGCCAGGAGAGTTGCACCCATCCTGCAGCTCCGGCGTGGCTCAGAAGAGCCCTGCACCAGCCCTGCCTGCTATGCCAACTGCAAAAACCATCCCACAAGGACAGAGGGCTCAGAGGGCTCTTCCTGGCTGCTTCCCCCACGAAAGCCCTTTGGATGGGGCTGGGAGACAGCAGGCTCCTGCCAACACAGCCCAGGGGCTGCTCCGCACAGATCGTGTCACCAACGCCATCAAGTGACTGCAGCATGGAAAGGGGAGAGCGGGGAGGCTGGTGTGGGGGAAAGCAGTAGGAGAGCTGGCATTTCTCTCCTCTGCCCTGCCAGAAGCCCACCACTGGTCCCCCCCGGCTGCTCCCCATCTTGCCTTTGCTGCTCCAGGACCTGCGCTCTATCTCCATCCAGGTCGTGGGGCTGGACCCTCAGGATGGGAGCTGGCAGGATCCCACATCCCAAAAATTACCCCCAGCATCATTGCCATACAGGGCATCCCTGCATCCAGCATGTCCCCTCACTGCCACGAAACGTGCCCTGCCTCCTGCACACAGCAAGCGTGGGGCCAACCCACAGACCCAGGCAGATGCCTCCCGACCCACGGCCTCACGCTGTGTTTGGCATCCTGGGAGAAGGGGAAACCATTGGCAAATACCTTCAGCCAGCTTGCTGCATCACCTAAAATACCCCACACCCATAATCCCATCAGCCAGGGAGCAGCTCAGAGCTGGGGACAGAAATCATCCCTTGGCCAGCCACACACAGGACCTGGCACACCAGGATGCTACCGTATTTTCCTTTTTTTTTTTTCCCCCCCTTGCTTTGTAAATGTTCTTTCCTTGACAGTCTGCTCCTCTTCATGGCCACGGAGGAGGGAGCGATGCTGGTAATGTGCTCGCCCCACTCCAGGTTATACCCCTGGCCAATTTCTGTGCACGATTTACAAGCAAGGCACTGATGCTGCACTGACGTCTGCGGACGGTCCCCATGACGTCCAGAGTGCGCAGGGCTTTTGATTTGGAGCGCAGACGGCACTGCGACACGCAGGCTCACCCAGAGCTTGCACCAGCCACTCCACCTGGCTGCAGGCGCCTGCCCCAACACACGGGTGAGGCTTAGGGATGGATTTTAAAGGACTGGGTTGGAAAGGGTGTTTATGTGCCTGAAAAGGGGGTGCGATGCCTGGATGGCTGCTCAGAGCTGCCTGGGTGCCTACCTGCATCTCTAAGCACTGATGTGCCCTCAAAAAATCTGGCTTTTGAGCACGTGTAGTAAAGACAGAGGCAGAATAATGCTTTTCTAAGGTGTATTTTCATGCATTGAATAGAACAACACAGCAAACTCTGAGCACACAGCCTGGCTTCTGCACAGGGCCCAACTCCCAGAAGCAGGCTGGGGTCCCAGCAGTGCCACCACCACAGGGTCCCTGGCACCCACAGCCAACAACAGGCCAGTAAGAACAAAACCAGCACTTGGCAGCTGGGATAAAACCACATGCTGCCTGCAGCACATCCGCACCTGGCCCTGGTGTCTGAAGGGCAGATGTCCAGAGACAGCCCCGGCTGCTTTTGCCCCCCAAGACAAGAACGCGGCCGTGTGAAGCCCAGCCCTGGTGTCACACGTTGCGACGGATGCATTTTTGGGCTGCTGAATCGCTGCACCGCCCTGCTGTAACCTCTTACCAGCCCCAAATGGGTTCCCTTGGAAATCTCACCTCCAGGTCCAAGCCAGACCTAGGTCATAGCTGCACTGCTAGGAGGGTGACTGTTTTTCTGCAGCTGTGTAAAATAGTCCTTCCACTTCATCTGTATCAATCAACACTGACATCCAGTGGCTTGTCAGGATGATTACAGCCGGTGTGCCTTGCAGAGACGTACAGATGTACAGCCCTGGACGGACCTCCCTCGCTGGTGGCGGGGTGCCTGTTGCACCACAACCCTGGGAGCTGCTGGGCCACTGCCACGGGGAAACAAACTCCCACCTGTTTGCAAAACCAAGAAGGAGAAGCCCTGCGCTGCCCAAACTTTCGGGGCTCTCGAGTAGAGCCACACTTTGGTATTTCCCCTGGTTTTGCAGGGGCAGTATGGCTCGGGGAGCAGCCATGGGCACGTTGCAGGGGGATCCCTACCTGACCCGCATCAGCTGCAGGTCACGCCTAAAACATGCAGGACCCCTCCAGCCACTGCCCCCCAAAGCACGAGGCTCAAACCTTGCCAGGGGACTGGCATCAACCCCCCAAAACATTTCTAGGAAGCAATAGGAACAAACAGTGTCCGAAATGGCACATACAGCACTCTCCTGTCCGAGCTCCTGCACAGGGCAGGGGGGAGAGGCTTTGCTGATTAACAGCAGCACCTCCGGGAAGAGATGTGGATCCACCTTGGCAGACCTGTGGGAACCTCTCGTGAAAAGCTCCAGGAGCCATTCTCCCATCTCCAGCCTTCCCTCACCTCAAAGTGGAAGCGCAGAGTATCTAACCTGCCGGGAAAACCAGCAAAACAGCCGCTGTGCTTCACCCCAGAGCCACTGCAGGTCCGCTGAAGGGTGACAACATGGTACCCCACTGCCAAAGCAGTGACAAAGATTTCTGGCCAGAAGCACACATCCCTTTGGGAGCCAGCTGGTGCTGCCCCAACAGGCACCCCGAGGCCTCGGATAGGGAGAGCGGGGGAAGGTTGGGGGAGCACACGGCTCCTGCCAGCACCCAGCCAAGAAGGGCACCCAGAATAAGCAACTGGGGTCCCCCTTCCCAGGGTGATGCAGCACCAGGTTGAGATGTGATTGACAGCCCCACCAGAGCCAGATTTCAGGGACTGTCAATCATACCCCTGGCAGGACTCTTGGGCCATCAGTCTTGCCCCAAAGCTGGGTCTCAAGGACCATGATTCATGTCCCAAGTCCTGTTTCTAGAGCTGTCAATCACGTCCCTGTGCAGACGGCATTGCTGATACAGGTTTAGTTAACCCCTGCCTCGCTGGGCTCACAGCTGCACCAGTGTGTGGAAGATCTCTGGGCTGAGCCAGCGAGGGAGGTTTTAGCCCACACACCCTTCGGCTGGGCTAAAATTGCCAGGCAGCCAGCCTTGGGATACACCCAGAGCCAAGGAGACACACAGGGCATCCAGGAGCAGCACAGCACTTCTCCATCCACCCCTGTCCTGCCCTGCCCCAGCCAAGCGTGGCAAATGCAAGCCAGGTCCTTGGTGCTTTGGCCCTTAGCGGGGGGAGCAGAGTCTCCCCTCACCCTGCCAAGGTCAGTCCTCCCTTCCCCCAAACCAGTGTGTCCACAGCTGGGATATCCCACCTGGCTGCCCAGGAGAGCAAAAGCCCATCACCCCCAGCACCATCCCCCCCCAGCCAGCCTCCTTTGCTTTCCCTGTCCCCTGCCTGCAGGGAGACGAAGACAGTCACTATTAATGTCTGTACAATTTTGGGGAGGGGAGGGATGCTCAGGGGCTCACCATCCAGCTGGGAAAAGGCAAGGCAGGGAAGCAGCAGCTTGCAAAGTGTGGGCTTGTGCCTGCAGAAATATTATGACAGGGATCTTTTCACAGAGCGGCTTTGTGCTGAGATTGTGCACAGCCTTGGGAAGTAACAGCCCGCACACACACACACACACACACACACACCCCTGCAGAGCACACACAGCCCAGCCTGCTAAAAAGGTGCAGGAGCAACTGGAGAGTAGCCGCTGCTTTTCTTACCTTTCCTGGAAGAAGAGAGAGGAGGAGGAAGAGGAGGAGGAGGAGGAAGGGGATTGGGGGGTTGGAGCAACTTCACCCACTCCTGCCAGCCCCTGCAACTGCCCGCAGCTGGGCTTGGGGGGGCAGGAAGGGCAGAAGAAATCCCGAAGGCGGCAGGCACGGCTTCAGACTGCTTTTGTCTCTGAAAGACACAGAGAGACGGAGATAAGGAGAGAGAAAAAAAAAAGGGAGGGAGAGAGGGAGAGAGAGCAAGCGCCAGGGCTTGGGGTGGGGGGAGCACTGCACAACAGCCACCTCAGCAACCTGTGGCATTCGCCCCCCTCCATACCCTCCCCTGGGCCCTCTCCACCAGGCAGCGATGCTGGGGCTGCGGGGTGGTCCATGGGGGTCTGGGATGGGGAAGGGGGCTTACCTAATGGACTGCAGCAACATGTGCCCCTGTGGTGAAGCTCTGCCCGGGAGCTGGGGAGGGTTTCTCGCTACTGGGAGCCAGCACCCTGCTTCCCACTGACAGCCAGCTGATGAGCGCACACTTTCCGGAGCTGTTTGGGTGACCATCATTAAGTGGAGCCATCTGTTTTATCAGGGAGGTAACCATGACAATCACCCTGTACACACACCGCTGGCTTCTCCTTGCCTCCTCCCCTTGCTCCCCTCCTGCTCCCAGGGGCTGCAGAGGAAGGGGCGAAGCCCACCGGGGCAGAGGAGATGCCCTTGAGATGGGCAAGTTGGCAGAGAAAGAGAGATGCAAGCCGGCGTCCGAACTTATCTTACCGATCACCGCAAGTTGCCTCCCCAGGGTGAGGTTTTCCGCAGCAGCTGTTGGGAGGGGAAACCCCCCCCCCTTTTTCCCATTGCCTTTCACTTCTGTCCTCCCCCTCCTCTTTTTAAAAAAAAAGGAAAGCGTCCTAAAGCCCCACAAAATCAGGTCTTCTGCAGCCCTAGGCCAGATCTCCCCTCTTCTCCTCTTGGTGTTTTCTTCTCTGCTTATCCACCCTTTCCTCCCCAGGCACATCCCAAAGCCCCTCACCGAGCAGCGCCCGGGCCGTGGGGCATACAGGAGGTCTAAAGGGGACCCTCCCCGCGGGCAAAGGGGAGTGATGCTGTTACAGTGGGATGTGCTTGTGTGGGATACAGTCCCTGCCCTGAGCAGCTTACATTTAAACGCAGGAAAAACGACTTGTAGATGAAAGGGGAAACTGAGGCAGCAGGAAAGGCATGAGTTCAACCACTGTCCCAAAGCAGAGCTGGGCGCCGAGTCTGCATCAGAGCACGCAGATAGCTAAAGCTCTTCCTCGCTGCTACCTAAATTCAGTGATAACGGCGCTGCTGCTGAGAGGCAGCTCGCTATCATTGAAAATATCACTGTCTCCCTCGAGAGGAAAAGCTCCCCAATGCAGCACTGATCTGCAGGAGGACAGAGGGTTTTTTCCCCCCACCTCATCCTATGCAGAGATGCGGACCCACCCACAAATCTGTCTGGTTTGAGTGTCCCACCACAGACCCATCCCTGGCAGTAAATCCACCACCACCGGCAGACCAAGCCCTTAAACTCACCCACTGGGCTCTGTGCTAAAACATCTTCTCCCTATAACCCCCAAATCTTCCTTTCCACCTGCATTCAGATGAACCCAGAGCATTTTCTTCCTCCCCCTCATCTCTAAACATACATCCACATCATAGGAGGATCGGGGTGACCAGATGTATGGCATCCCTAATGAACCATCTTGTGTTCACGGAGAAGGACATGCTTTAGGGAAAATGGCAAGAAACTCTGCAAGCAAATGCCTAGTCGAGAGCTTTTTCCCTAAGCCCAACTCCCAGAGGCTGACTTAAGCCCTGAAGCTTGAGAATTTATGGTTCTTGCTAGACAAATAAATCAGCAACAGAGAACCCCACGTCCCATTTTTCCAGCACCTATTAAAATGTTTGCTTACTATGGCTTTTGGCTCCTATGAAGAAAATAACATATGTCAGGAGAAATCCTGGGATTTATACCAACAAATCTGGTAGCTGTGGCATATTTATTTATAAAACAGAGCAGGATCCGACATGGAGGCTGAGGCAGATGTGAGACCTTGGGAGAACAGAAACAGAGTTGTTTTAGCAGGAACTAATATTTAGCACTGAGGGTGAGGCTGCATCACCCAGGGCACCAACATGATGTTCAAATGTACTGCCACGTGCCAAAGCAGCTCACCGGACCCTTCGACTGGCTTTCGTTCCTCCTCATCTTCTCCAGGTTGGCCATGCTTAGGAAACCCCACTGTCAGTAAGGGCCACCTCCTCCCAGGGAGCAGCAGCTGAGAAATCAGATGGGCTGCAGCACAGGCATGAATGCGACATGGATTTTGGGGGAGGACAAGCTAAAAATAGAATTTGAGCTCACCAGAAGTTCCATCTCTTCACTTGTGGCTTACCCACCCAGGGTCAGATAATAACCAGTGGTAGGCAGCATCTCTAAACATCAAGGCACCGCAGAGGAGTATTTCCAGTCCTGTTTCATGCCTGGGACTAACGCAGTTGAGTTATGAGACCAGCTCAAGGGCATTCAGTGGCCAAGCACAGGGCAGGCTTTCCCGGCTTCTGGCCCACTCATTATTCAGCTCACTCATGCTTGAATGTTACACGAGTACGCAAGCGCAGCGCCCTTATGTTTGCACACCCTGAACACCCTGCGTCAATGGGCTGGGAGGTTTGGGCATGATGAAAAAAAAAAACAAAACAAACCCAGAAAGAAACCCAACCCTAAACCAAATATCCTGCTAGATGGAGAGCAATGAGCACTCCTCCTTATCTCCATGCACTGCTCTGTATGTAAATGCAGTTTTCCTCATCCTGAAATGCTCTGGAAAAAAAACATAAATCACCCTGTTGGTAGATGGTGATGATAAAAAGGGGTAACACAGGCCTAAGCAAGGACTGCCACCTCCTCTGTGCAGGTATGTGTATGGACAAGGAGCCTCCGACCTGTTTGGTGGATAAGGACCACAGTTAATGCCAATGAAATTCCACGGTGCAACACCTGCCCTCCTGAGATCTCCAGTTCTAGCGCAGCCAAAGTCCGCTGATGAGGGGAATTAAGTATTTAATTAATGTTAAATTAATCTGAATATTTATTTCATGTTTAAAAGTATAAATATTTAATTACATGACAGCAGAGTGCCCAGGAAAATCAAGGACCCTTTACGGGTGGCTGAGCACATGCTCTAGGAACCCACCCCTGCCCTAGAGGCTGATGGAGAAAAGTCTTTCTTCATGTACAGAAGAGGCAACACAGAAACACCCACAACCGCCAGCATGATCACACCTCACCGGCAGTCCCCAGAGCCTTGAAAATCCCAATAAATTATTGCAGCTAAGGTAGAGGATTAGAAAGGAGGGCTTGGCAAGGTCTGCCTCCAGCCAACGCTGCCTAACCACAGGCAGTTCTCCTCATTTCCTATGCCTCGATTTTCTCATCTCTAAAATGGGGCTAATCCCAATTACATCTCTTTACTGGAGGTGTGTGTCTCTGCAAGAAAACATTACACTGGGAAGCACGAGCATCTCTTTTTTTCTGCAGCTAAAGTGCCCATCCGTCTCTGGGACTTCCCATGTTCCTTTTTCTTTTTACCCTAATTATTAATGAATGTCTCAGACTTGCTTTCAGCTGCCTGCTCTGTTCCCATTGAAAATCTCCTCGCGTTCAGTTCCTGCGTTCAGCATCCTCCTGGGCACTGTGATGAGTTGCCATGGAAAAAAGCCATGATGTCACCTCTACAAAACTGCCAGACCCCAAAGTTCACGTGTGTGGCTGGGGGCGGGGGATCCTGACATACAGAGGGACACAGGGCTCTCGCCTCCGAAGAGGAAACTTAGTTAGATGGACAGGGGGAAAGCATCAGATGACAATACTCAATAATCACAGGTTATAGCTGGGAAAAAAAAAATAAAAATCAGATGGGCATTTGAAGAGCAACAGTGAAGGGCTTGGTCCTGCCTGGGCTAATGCATCAATATCAGCAGAATTGCGTGAGGTGTGGGCAAGATTTCTCGTGCACAGAAAGAAATAATGGCTCAGATGGAAAGTTTCAGGCTGTGGGAACAAAGTGGCTCTGTGTCTTCATTAAAAGGGAGGGTGAATATTGAGACAAGGAAGTAACCATCGCCTTGGGAACTTCTAGCTGATGCCTACAGGCTTGGCCATTTTACTAGTCCTGCTGCATATAATAAAAAAAAAAACCAAATTAAGACCCTCCTCAAAGGCTGCTCCTTCCACACAAGACTCGAGGAAGCACAAACACTGCGCAGGGAACGGCAGCCCAGCAAAGAAATCCCGCAGGCTCTTCCCACGTTTCTTTCCTTTCTACTTCCCCTTTTTCTCACCTTTATTCCAGGAGATTTAAAGAAGAGGTTTGATACCAGGTCTAAGCCAGCTCCTGCCCTGCAGCGAGAGACAGGACACAAACGACTTTTCCATGTTCCTGCCACTTCTACACCTCCGTGACTCATTCTACAACCTTGTTTTTCACCTACATCTCTATTTCAGAGACGGAAAGAGCCACGGTTCCCTCGCAAGCGTCACAGCCTCCATGTGATTTCCCCCCAGCCTCGGCTCCCAAAGGGACTCCATTATAGGGGAAACCCAAGCCCCGCTCCCATGCCACACAGGGGGCCGGGCCCCACACCCCACAGCCAGGCAGGGTCCTGACCCCAGCCCCACACCACACCGGCTCCAGGCCCCACACCGGGTCCAGGCCTGACCCCCAGCACCCCACAGCCCAGCCCGGGGTGGACCACCGACTCCTCACCCATTCCCACACCCTCCCAACACCATTTCTGTCCCCGCTTTAGTAGCATTCCCCGGAATGAGGGGGGGGTCGGAACTGGCCGCTCCCGGAACGCCACCGCCGCGGCCGCGGTTTCCGCCGGGCCGTTGAGGGGGCGGGGGAGGGGGGGCGGCGCTCCGCGGGCGGCGCAGGCGCCCTTCCCGCGCCCGGCGCCATTGCGGCTCCTCACGGC
>NW_010972992.1:2507093-2524341 GCF_000737465.1 Haliaeetus leucocephalus | reverse complement strand
GCCTCTGGCAGAGGCCCGGCCCGGCCCTGAGACGCGCGGCCCCCGGGGCTGCGCCGCCGCCTCCTCCTCACAGAAAACAGCCAGCGCCGGAAACCCCTTTTCTCCTCGTTTTCTTTTCTGGTTTATGAAAGGGGCAGGGAGGCCCCTCTCCTGCCCTTTCGCGGGGGTCCCTGCCGGCAGCACCGCCTCGGGGCGTCCCTGGGCCTGGGGTCTTCCTTTAGGAGCGAAAACAAACCCCCCTTTTTTTTCCTTTTTAAATTTCTTTTCTAACTCCTTTCATATTTTTTTTTGAATACCAAAAGAGCAGGGAGGCCCCTGTCCTTCCCCTTCATCCTACATCCACACACAGCCCTGTCAGCAGCACCACTTTAGAGGTGGTCACCGAGCCTGCGGTCTTCTTCCAGGGGCCCAATAAATCCCTTTTCCTCTTTTTTTTTTTTTTTTTTTTTTTTTTTGCCAAAATTTAAATTTGTTTGAGGTGTTGGGTTTTTTTCTGAGCCGCTCAAGTGCTGCGCTTTATCATAGAGAGCATTTACTCAGCCCCCTGATGTGCAGCAGGACCCTCAGGGCTCCTTTCCCTGTCACATTTCTGGTGGTAAAACAAACCCTCGGCGAGAGGGACTCGTCCTCGGGCAGCTTATGTTGGTCAGGACTGCACTTGGCTCAAGTTCCTGTCCTGGAACGTAAATTTTCTCCCATTTGCCCGCAGCAGAGCTATTAGGGAGCAGAGATGCAGGGACAGAAAACAAACCCCTTCTCCGTGTTGTTGTTAAAGCTTAGAAAAAGCTGTATTTGTCTTAAAACTCTTGAAATCAGTTCATCTTGCTAACTTCATCTCATTTGCCTTTGAGCACAGGTTTTTGCTGGGGCCTCTGCAATAGCTTTAGCTGGCAGTAAATCTGGAAGCCTTGATGAAAGTTCAGGTTTTCCTGGCCAGTAGTAAAATGTAGGTACAGTAGGCTTTGAATGACCCTGATTTTGTGTTTTTCCTCACTTGTAGTTGAGCAGTTTACATCTGAAGGAAGAAAAAATCAAACCAGATGCCAATGGTGAGTTACAGCCACCCAAATGGTCTTAGAAAGGGCGTAATGTTTTTCTGTTGGGTTTGGAGCACTGCTGCCAAAGTAAATTCCTGATTAGTCAAGAAATTCCAGAAAAGGGAAACATAAAGCTAAGATTAAACAGCAGCGTAGACTAAATATCTGGCTAGCACATTGTTTTGCTAGGCTAACTTCTTAAAATCATGTTTTGCTGCATTTAAGGAGTTGTGCGGGCAAAATCTGTTGGTGTGGTTGATAAACATTGGTTTGGCTGTACAGAGCAAGATGTAACTTGGGTTTCTCCTGTGCACCAATAGAGCAGGGCTCTTGTCAGGAAAATGGGTTGTTTTGTAGCTTTTCCCACAATATTCAAAACCTAAAACTGCGGGTGTGGGCTGCCTGGCCTCACATCTGCCACAAAACCGTCTGCTTTAATTTAATTTAGGTGCTGTTGTCAAGGCAGATGACAATGTAGAGAAGACGGAGGATGAGGAGAAGGGTAAGTGCCGTCTTGAAAAAAAACTTTGGCAAGGAATGTTGAAAAGAAACTAATTTCGTATATACTTAAAGTAAGTCTGCCTTATGTCTCAGGATGGATGATCTTGTATCCTGCCCCAAGGACTTAATTGTAAGACATGTCCTTCTTCCATAATACTTTTAAAGCCATTGGGTCCTGTAATAACTTGGGAGACTCCTGGATTAGAGTGGAGAGAAATAAGGGGATAGCAGTATCCTCAAAGGCAGGACTGGATACAGGAGCAGTTGGATAACCCTGGAGCTGGAATTGCTGTAGCAACCAACATGTTGCATTTATGAAATGGCGGTTAAGAGGTGGGTAATGGCTCTAAATCTTTCAGAAGGTGGCTTTAGAAAACAGATTTTTTAGCAAAACCCCAAAGTGCAGTAGTTTAACCTTCTGTTTTGATCTCACTTAACCTCAACCCTTGCTGCGTTTCAGCCCTGGAATCTTTTCAAAGTACCGTTTGTCCTCAGACTTTCCGAAAAAAAAACCTAAAAGGTGTCTGCCCACATGTCAGATAATAGTGAGGCTTTAAGAGGCTTTTAGCCCTGTCCCACCTTCCAGTTAGATGCGAAGCTATAATACCTTAAATAAACAGAGTTCTGTACCTGTTAAGGTCCCTCTTAAAACAGTGCTTGTTTGATTTAATGTGTATTTCTGGGATATTTTGATAGATGTCTTATTCAGAAAATTTGGGCTCTTTTATGACATTGCTCTCTATTAGAGAATTTCAGTATTTGGATGCATCTTGTCCTTTTTAACTGGTTCAGCGATACCAGCATTTCAGTGGGAGCGACACTTGAAACAGGCTGCAATTTATTTTTTTTCTACCTCCTTTTTCAACAGAGGACAGAGCTGCCCAGTCCTTGTTGAACAAGCTAATTCGCAGCAATTTGGTTGACACAACAAATCAAGTGGAGGTGCTGCAGAGGGATCCCACATCACCTCTCTACTCCGTGAAGTCTTTTGAGGAGCTGCGACTGTAAGTGCCTGTCGGTTCAAAGCTGCTAGAAGGGTAGCCAGAGCCTTCTCTGTGTTGAGCTGTTAAAACCTGGGAACAGAAATATAAAACAGGCTCCCTTATGACTATATTTTTCAGCGTGTTGATTGGCCTACTGAGTTGTAGGAAGCCTTGCTCTTGAACTCAGGGAGAACAGCGCCGACTCACTTCTGATTAGACTGAAAGAGCAGATGTGAGTTTGGAGCTGATCAGGTAGTTAAGAGTCTCCCCTCGTGTCCTCATAGATTCCCTGGCTGCGTAGGAGATACCACTTAAAAGTGCATGGGTTTCTGTTTCAAGTTACTGCAAACTTGTCGTTAATAAATTAGCATATCATTTATTGTTTTATTTCAATGCAAGGAGAATTATTTTATCTTGGTGCCTTGTGAAGGCTTCCATCTGAAGCAAGCTCGTTTTAATTCCTAGTCTGTGTAGAGCTAGCATTGCTTTCTATAACCAGCTGTAGCAACACTGTTCTGAATTTTAATGTATGGTTTTTGGTCTTCAAATGCATGGTGGAGCTGGCGTGTGGTAAGCTGGATGAGGTGAACAGAGGAGGGAAGGCTGTCCTTCCATGGCCACTGTCACCAGGGTTGCATGAATTGCAAAGTGAGACCTTTTCTGTGTCAGAGGCATTGTTGTTTGGCCACCAGTTCTCCAGCAAATGTGGGGATGCTCGGAGCAGGTGTCCCAGCAGCACGGCAGTGGTTTGGAAAACATGAGATTTGTTTTATTGGCAGAAGTAATGAACACAACCATCTTCTGTGCCTGTTTTCTGACAGTTATTTGTGAAGGTCCAGCAGCCGCAGTGAATAGCACAACGGGAAGAGCTTATCTTTTCTCTGCCAACTGGATTTATGTACTGGAGAGACTACTAGCATTAGTATTTTCTGACCTTTCCTATTGAATACCTTTACCAGTGGAGCTTTCAAGCAATGATAGCTGTATTTAAGGCACAATAGATTTATATATTTTTTTAATGTGCTGAAGAGGCTGTCCTGCTGGGATTGTTGTTGGTTATATTGGTGATCTCAGTTTTGTTGCTCTTTTGCAAGCTCTGTGGGGAAATTGGAGCCGATGAGACTTCCCATCGTGAAATGTCAGGATGTCATTTCACTTCGTTAATGTTAGTGGTTGAATGTCTACAGGAAAAGCTGAGGTCCTGTAGTGGCTGTTAGACTAATTCCCATCTTTCAAAAGCCAAACAATCCAAGTGAGTTAATGATGGGGGCAGCCAGACTAATTGAGTCTTCATTTTGTTATGACTTGCTGTATCCTTGGCAACTGTTGCAGAGTTGGGCTTTGTACGTCCTTGCTTCTGAGCAGCACAAGGTTATGTTTTCAAAGAGCTTTTGTTCCAGACATCGTCTGAAAGTAATATACGATTTTTTAAAAAGCATGTTGTGCTGAATAGGAAGTTCTTAACAGCAGGAAATGGTAGGCAGGAAACCTGTAGCCTGCTTTGAAAGGAAAGCGCTTACTTCTGAGCACCACTAACAGCACTCCAGTAAGCACTTGGAGGTCATCAGCAAAGAGTTTGCTAGCACCATAACCTGAATTTTAGGTTGTTCTTGGATCTCCTTGTCTACACAAGTGTCTGCTGAGACTAGAAAGCTCCCTCGAGAAAAAGCAACTGATGAGCATTTGAGGACCAGCAGTATCACCGCACACTTAGGTTTGACTGCTGGGTTATAACAGTGGATCGCTAGGTGTAGTCATGGTGAACTAAGCTTATTGGTCATTTAGTGGTTTTGTGCACTAAGCCAGTATCACTCTGGTGTTAAGACATCAGTTTGTATTACAGAATCCATCTCGACTTACTGAAGTCCTTGCAATGATTTCATGATGTTATGCTTCATTCTGTTCCTCATGTACTGAGGTTGCTTTGTCCCGTATTGTAAGTCTTCAAGGAGTGATAATTTTGGCGCCGAGATTAGGCATGGCTGAGGAAGAGAGATTGGCCTAAAGGACAGGATTAATGCTCTCTGCTCTGGGATTCCCGGGATTGTCTGAAAAGCTGCTTTAGGACAAGAAGCCCAGCGCTAGCCTTAGAGCTGTGACACAAGGTTTTCCGTGTAGGTGCGAAAGGCAGGCATGCAGGCTGACTTACTATATCAAGGGGTTTTTGCAAAGCTTCCTTTCCAAACTTTCTGCTGTCACTTGTTGTAGCTTCTAGGCACTGATCATAGTCACTTCACCGGTGCAATTATAGCAGGTGCACAGAAAGGAGCGGCTCTAGGTCCAATTGCAAGGGTTTTTCTTGCCTTTTTGTACAAAAATGAAAACCAAATGTACTTTAATAGGTCACGGTATAAAAACTCCTTTGTTTTCAGGAAACCACAGCTCCTGCAAGGAGTCTATGCCATGGGCTTCAACAGACCATCTAAGATACAAGAGAATGCCCTGCCCATGATGCTTGCTGAACCGTATGTACACATACTTTCTACTCCCTTCCAGTACAGGAAGGATTTGAAAGATTTAGTGTACTGTTACTGAGCTTTGGAGGGGAGGATGGTGATGGGGGAGCTGTCCAGGCTGTGGTGAGAGGGTTCCCATGGCATGGTGTTTCTGTGGTCACAAACTATGTGACAGCAGCCCTGGATTTGTCCTTTTCCTAGGGCTGGTACTGAACACGCAGTGCCGCAACGTTTGGCCAAGGTCAATCCAATTTTCCTAGTCAGCATAGGGGAGAAATGATAAGGCTGCTATGGAACATAGCTCCAGAAATCCTGGGTGGGTGGGAGTAGTTGAGATGCTGCGTTGCCTGCATGGCTGGTTTTCCTCTCCGCACCCCTGCACTGAAATGTATGAAGTATTAAGACAGTAGGGGGAGATGTGCAAAATGGAAAAGTACTGACAGATAATTGCAGTTTTCCTTCCAAATCTCCATAATCAAGAGGTGCTGAAAGAGAGACTTGGTAGAGGGCAGAAAGTAACTTCAGCCCTGTGGAGCATAGTTGGTCAAGTTAGCCACCAGTCCAGAGCAGTGGTAAATCTAAAAGGTATTAAAACACCACTCACCGCATTTTCTTTGTCATTCAACCCCATGAATATGTTGTCTGGGTGGTTCATCTGGTTGAGCTCACATCTGCTGTATGTTCTGCAGCCCACAGAACTTGATCGCACAATCTCAGTCTGGTACTGGCAAGACGGCTGCCTTTGTCCTGGCCATGCTCAGTCGTGTTGAACCTGGGAACAAGTATCCACAGGTGAAGTTTCTGGGACGTGGCTGTTTTGGGGGTGTTTCGTGGTGGTGCAGTGCCACCTAGTGAAGAGGCTGGGCTTCTGTTGAGACCTTTGATAATAAATTTGTAGCTTGATGAACCCATCTCTGCGATGCCGTTTATGTAAAAGTGCTTAGCAGGGGCTTGTGATTTGGGGATCTATCAAAATGCCTTTAACGCAAAAGACGTGGATTTTGCTCACAGCTTGTTCCTTTCAGTCCCTCCCTTGCATCACTCAGGAAGCCGTTGCTCTGTGAGGAGTTAAATCAGGGGGATATCATTCTGGGAGAAATTAAATCAGAGAAATACTGCAGGCAGAAGGGGTTAAGTAAGTGGAATTTGGGATGGAAGAGAAGATACCTGTGACAACAGAGCAGAAATGCCAAGAAAGGGGCTTTTTAAACCCAATTTCCTTATGAGATAGGTGAGCAGTGTTATCAAGGCTAGAATTCCTTCCTTAAAAAATGCCATTCTTATCTCTAACTGTAGGTGTTGAGTTCCTTGTCACTACTGTGCATATATATTTCCTAGCAGAGTATCTGCACTCTTAAGCCTGAGGAGCAGAACTGAACACAGAAAGCCAGCAGCTAGGCGACTGTATTGTATCAACTCATTCCCTTTGTTTCAGAAAGTAGAACCGATGGGCTTTCACAAACTGTTCAGCTGCTTGCATGTTCATTTTCAGGAAAACTTCAATAATAAGGATTTTTAAAAGCAAGTGTGATAGTGTTGCCCAGGACCTTGATCGTCTCAAACGCGTTATCCTTCTGTCCCTCCAGTGTTTGTGCCTTTCCCCAACATACGAGCTGGCACTTCAAACAGGAAAAGTGATTGAACAGATGGGAAAATTTTATCCAGAGCTGAAACTTGCATATGCTGTCCGAGGCAATAAATGTGAGTAAGGTGAAATGCTACCAACAGACTGTAAATGAGAAAATGATTGTCAGGTGCAATACAGTAAATGAACAATAGAGCAGTCAGATGGTTAAATAGGCTGGTTCAGAGAGGGGCAGAGCATTTCACTGTCTGTGCAGCCATCTTATAAAAGCCTTCCTTTTTGTCTCGGCAGTGGAGAGAGGTCAGAAGATCTCCGAGCAGATTGTAATCGGCACACCCGGCACTGTGCTGGACTGGTGTTCCAAACTGAAATTCATAGATCCCAAGAAAATCAAAGTGTTCGTCTTGGATGAGGCTGACGTGATGATAGCAACCCAGGGCCATCAGGACCAGAGCATCCGCATTCAGAGGTAAGGACTTGGTGTATGTTGCCTGAGGT
The DNA here is from genome assembly GCF_000737465.1 of Haliaeetus leucocephalus. Taxonomy (NCBI): domain Eukaryota; kingdom Metazoa; phylum Chordata; class Aves; order Accipitriformes; family Accipitridae; genus Haliaeetus; species Haliaeetus leucocephalus. Next base: position 2,517,281 of record NW_010972992.1, on the reverse strand, counting down.
GATTTTTGTTTCTTTTAATTGTAGCTATTCTGTAACGTAGGGACAGCAGGGCTAGATTCTTGGCTGGTGTCTTCACCGATAAAGCAACAAGATTAAAATGATATATTTAGCTCTAATCCAGATGGTTAATAGAGGCAGAATGTCAGGGCATGACAAGCAGTTTCATTTTCTTACAGAATAAAAAGCCTGTCCCTGGAGCAGGGTTTATTCATTTTTAAGAATGCAAGTCTGGATGCCACTGGTCTGTGAGGGAACGATCAGGTGTTGGTAAGATTAGCATTAGTCTTTCCAGCCACTGAAATAACTGGTTCTGAGGTTATTGTTCTGCTTTGCCTGTAGCATTAATCCCATTAGGATTTCAGGGGGGTGACAGTGTTGCGTGGGAGCCCTGCCCATTTTGCTCTCTCTTGCAGAATGCTCCCCAAGGACTGCCAGATGCTTCTGTTTTCAGCCACTTTTGAGGATTCTGTGTGGAAGTTTGCTCAAAAAGTTGTTCCTGACCCAAACATTATCAAACTAAAGCGAGAGGAGGAGACACTGGACACTATTAAGCAGTATTACGTTCTGTGCAATAACAGAGATGAGAAGTTCCAGGCTCTCTGTAATATCTATGGCGCTATCACCATTGCCCAGGCCATGATCTTCTGCCATGTGAGTCCTTTCGGGGAACGTTAGTCCCAATGACCCTGTTAGTGTCTTCTAGTGCTAAAAACCTGGCCAGGCACGCTTTTCAGAAAGAAACTGAGAACACAAATTGACCTTTTCTTTGGCCTTTCTGGCTTCCTTTTTGAGGGAAATCTGGAGACCCATGATAGCACTAGCTGGTTTGGCTCCCTCGGTTTGTCCATCCAGGTCATTTTTATTCTTGAAGTCCACTGAAGCAAAGATCAGAGTAATGCACAGTTTTCCAAAACAAAGTATTACTCAGAACTACTGAAAAAACTCAAACTCCTGAGGTTGGAAAACAGATAAAAATAGGGCAGACTGAGGGATGGGGACGTCTTGTAGTTCTGTAGCTGATCATAGCTTTTCCTGGGAGTCCGTTTCCCTCAGGTAATTGGTGATATACCTCTGGGGTCTCCCTGTGAATCATACTGAGACTTTTTTTTTTTTTTTCCTGGAAGCCACCATAATAACTCTTAGGAAAAAAACAGTGCTGACAGCACCAGAACAGCCATGTAAAGCTAGCTCAGGCGGGATAAAACCTGTATTTGGAGCCTGCTGCAGCAGTCTGCTTTTAGGCTGTCTCGAGATGTAATAATATCAGTCGTAATCAGAGCTCAAAAAAACATCATAATTGGAAACAGTTTAATTCAAGACTGCGTAAAGCCTCTATTGGATTTCACAACTACATTCAGCTGAAACCCTGACATTTTCCAAGCTGAGTAGTTTTGTTTACTTGACACCACTTGTGAGTTTTTAGCATACATATGTAATCCTCATAGAGTGAAAGCTGAGGAGCAGAGCACAAAGAAAATGCATACTTTTCCTAAAGAAGGGTTCCTGTGGTGGTGGATGCACACTTTCCTATTTCTGATCTGAGAGCTGGGAGCACAGTTTGTAATGGGGAGAGGGTGGGCACAGCACTTAGGAGCTGTTTCCTTTCGAGATACAAAAACTGAACAGCTGTGGAGCTTCCAGCTGACCCTAGAGAGGTTTGTTCCTGCTTTACAGCATTAAAACTTCCTGCCAAAGATGGGCCTCACTTTGTGTTTCAGACTCGGAAGACAGCTGGCTGGCTGGCAGCAGAGCTCTCGAAGGAAGGCCATCAGGTGGCATTACTCAGTGGGGAAATGATGGTGGAACAGAGAGCCGCAGTGATCGAACGTTTCCGAGAGGGCAAAGAAAAGGTGCTGGTGACCACAAACGTCTGTGCCAGAGGTAGGGCATGACAGAGCTGGGCCAGGGAGGGGCAGAAGCAGCAGTTCCTAAGATAAGATACTGCTGGCTGGCTCGCAGAATTCATATCCTCAAGTGTTCCAGTCTGGAGAGATTAGGGTCCTTAAAGTAATTCCTGGATTTCTGGGCTGCTGACCATGTCTGCGTATATAAAGATGCCTGTGGGCAAACACAGGATTCCTTGCAGGCTTCCTGCAGCTCGAGATTAAAAAGTCCATCCTGTGAGAATTTTATGCTTCTGGCGCTAAGCCTGGCTTGTACTGCTGACCCTCAGTGTTTAAAATAAACATGTTCTGAAATACGGAAATGTGAAGAGTACTGAACTCCAGTAGGAATTTGTGTTGCAATTTGACATCCTAGAACAGCTAAGACAACATAGTACTTGGAAAAAACCAATAGGCCTTTACAGCTTTGGAGAGGAGGAGAGTTTCCAGAATATCCAAGTGCTGGTTAAAGCATCTCCAACTGCTTTTCCATTAGCCATTTCAGTGGGGTTCTCTGGTGTAACAGCCAGATAGCTTTTATTTCAAAGTACCCCATAAGGATATTGTGGAAGAGATGCATTTTGGACTTTGAGACTGGCTTTTAACTCTTCACTTAATGCGGAGGCAGCCACGTGGCAGCTCTCTGAAAGCTGTTGGAAATGCGGCTGTTGGGTAACCTGGAAATGGTGACCAAACTGCACGCAGGTCAGGCCAGAGGAGGCTGTTCCTGCTGTAAAGTGGTTTAAATGTAGTTGTGTAATCTAATGCTTTCTTTTTATCAGGGATCGATGTAGAGCAGGTCTCAGTTGTTATCAATTTTGACCTTCCTGTGGATAAAGATGGAAATCCAGATAATGAGACTTATCTGCACCGGATTGGACGTACAGGTCGCTTCGGCAAGCGAGGACTGGCTATTAACATGGTGGACAGCAAGCACAGCATGAATATTCTCAACAGAATCCAGGAACATTTCAGTACGTACCCTCAGACTTTCTTCTTTCTCTAAAATTAGATGTCATTTCTGCAGGATTTGACTAGCTGTATACTGAGCAGGTATTTATTGAGCCTTAAACTGACCACAGAAGAGCACATCATTGTGTTTTGTGTAATGTCACTTAGGCTTGTGAAATGCCATGCATGATAGGAGCAGAAATAAGTCGTCTGTTTGCCAGCTACCTGGATAGTCCTTAAAATGGATGTTCCAGAGATTGGTAACATTGGAGTACCCAGATGGGCCTTTGATAAAAGAAAACAGTTTTATGTTGTAGTTTTAAAAGCTGACTGAACATTTCATGGATAAACCTGAACTCCTCAAGACCAGCTAAAGAAAGCAGCTTTCCCTTTTCTCTGCTTTGTGTTACAAAATCTGACTTATTTCTCATCTTTCCCAGACAAAAAGATAAACAAATTGGATACTGACGACTTGGATGAAATTGAGAAGATAACTAACTGAATTACAGCTGCTGGAACTGGTGTGTACCCTGCTGTGGAAGTTCTCCCACTACAATTGGATCAGTGTTCAGATTGGCACGCCTCTCAGCTAGTCCCGAAAAGGACTCTTTAAGATATGAGTACACAAAAATTACCTCATTTTAAAAATTGCAGTTGGACTTCAAATTGTGCAACTATGGGGAGGAAGAGGAAATGTTTACAGAAGCTTTTAACATTTCTTGGTTTTAGCCTTAAAACAGGAAGATCTTTTGAATTCTAAGAAATACACTTGCCAAAAAATGGGCAATATGTAATTATCTTAAAACAAATTAAAAAAAAAAAGCTTTATTGCTTTTAATTGGAATAAAGTTCAGCATTAACCTAATCAGTTAAAATTCAACAGCCGAATATATAGTGGACTTACATAAGAAAAAAAAAACAACCAAAAACCAAAACACAAAAAGAACCCCAAACAAGGCAGCTGGTTTTTGGCTAAATACTCAACTTGTACAAAATAGGCTGTCATTTTCTTTGGCGCTCCCCTGAGCTATTTAAGACTCATTTCTGGCTTCCTGATGGATTTGCCCTGCTTTTCCTTACGTAAATTGTCCTAAGGATGTCTCCAGTAGCTCATGCTCGCAAACACAGGTGCCGTGTTGCTTTTACTGGGCAGTATTTTCTTTTAATTTGTCCTTGATTTGTTAGAATGGCCACAATACGTAAAGCGGTGCAGTGGTGACAGTGCTTAAGTATGTACTCTAGAAGTTCATCTGAAGCGTTTAACCTCACCAAGGTGTAGGTGGTTTGGGTGGGGAGGGAGGGGCAGTATGAACGGAACTGTACTAATTAATTTTCTGAATAAACTCACCTCCATAAAATGCTAATGACTGTTGGGAGTGGGGTTTGGTCACCTTTAGGCAGGTGGTGCCAGTTCTAAGATGCTGCTGTGAAGCTCTGCGTGAATAATGTACAGAGCTGCTGGGCTTCATGGATCAGTAATAGGAGTAAAAGAAAAAAATCATGATAGCTTGTATTGACCAAAAAAAATACCTTTAGAACACCAAATTTAGCTGTTACAGTATGTTTCGGTACCAGAATTTTGAGTTAAATTGCTCAGCCAAATTGCAGACGGGAAGCGCTCCACTTTCATTGTGCTCGTAGTGCAAAACAGGTCATTGGTCCCTCGCCCCAGGGTGATCCTTGCCGGAGAAGGAATGATTTGCAACTCCTGTGCTCGGGCTTTCAGTTCAGTCGGGACCATTCTCGTGCGCACAGCTGAAAACCTGTGGGTTGTTCCCCCAGCCCGGTTTCCAGGAGAAGGAGGCTCCTGAACTAGAACTTAGGGTGCACAGCTCTTTTTGGGGAAAATGGGACATGCGTGAGCAGCCATCAGCCTGCTACTCGGTGCAGGAATCACTTCAAAACAAATGTATAAATTGTAAATTTAACTAGGAATTTTCTTTGCAATTTTGGCCATCATATTCTGTTCAAAGACAGGAACATGGATCCTTTTACCAAGTAAAAAAAGGCTCATTTAAAATGTACCTAAAATTTTAGGAAATTGTGCACCCTTTTATCAATTTGTATAAAGGCTTTAGTGAAAAAAAAAAAACAACTGTTAAAATTAAACTTTTTGTATTCTGGGGTGTATCTATTTTTATTCTGTTGGAAACCTATTTAAAGTGGCAGGTGAGTGAGTGCTTGCGTGTCGAGTGGAAGACTTGTTTCAATCACCTACTTTAATAGTACAGCTGAATGACCTTGTGACAGCAGAGTATTGGGTTGAATTGTCATGAAAGCTGCTGCTGGTCCTGTGTGCTGTTTCTAATGTACTTTTAATTGGAATAAAGAACACATACTGAATGATGCCTCTGCTAATTTCTTGCTTGGTTACTTTTGTTGTTGTCTAAAAGCCTTAGGTAAGGACGTTCCCAGCAAGGAGTCCTGATGAGTTTTCTGTTTATGACCTTCCCAAAGCAGTGACAGACTGAACGTCACCTGATTTAATGCTGAAATTCTTAAAAGCTCCCCACAAGGAACCTTGTTAAATGAAACCACGCAATAAATGAGGTCAGATAAATACTGTTCTTCCCCCCGCTAGCGCTTCTTGCGCTGGACTTGGCAGAGTTGCTGCTAAGACCTGACCTCCCCTGCATCCCCACAAGCCTTTTGAAGGGAAGAGGAGGAGAACTGGGGGAGAGAAGAAGGGTTTTCCCTGCACTGCGCTTGCCTAGATCAAGACTTGATGTGGAAAAGGAAATAATTAAAATGCACATCTTTGGAGATGCTGTAGCCTCGGTGAGTTTGTTACAGGACCAAACTCACTCGGCTTTATCTTAGATGGAGATATTCAGGAGGAATGTCCTCCAGCATGAGAAGTGCTGTCCACCATGATCCAAGTTGTTTTTATTCTTCTGCTCTTGGTTAAAGCAGCAGCCCCCTGTACGCTCTCAAAGCTGTGTGGTGGTCACCATCTCTGTGGTTGTTAGCAGCGGGTAGTCACTGATCCGAAGGGCTTCCTTCTTTGCTGCGATCTTGTCTTTAATAAAGGTCAGAGGTACAAACTCCAGGAAGGCATGTGCAAGATGGTGTAGATGGCAGCTGACCGTCCAAAGTCTGATTGGGACAGTCCCCGAGGTATTTGCCATCAAATTAACGGCACGCATTGTTTTAAGAGGAGATGTGATGGCTAAGCCTCCAGTTCACATAAAGCACTTCAAGTTTCAGCCTAAAAGGTTTTATTGACTGTACTACCACACAGTATGAAAACTCTGAAATGTGGAAGTAACATAGTATACACAAAATCAGAAGAAGGGAATTAACTACCTAACACTGAATGAAATGCAGAAAACTGTTCCTGTTCATGAAACTTAAGTGAAATACTTTGCTTCCCACTGAGGTTTGATTAAAAGCACCCCTATGTTTCGATATCCTGGTCTCCCTGAAGACACCAGGATTGCTACTGTTCAACTAGCATCACCCGTAGCAGTAGATAATACTATTATTTCATTGGGTACCATTTTCATAAAGCCGCTGGACCCTGAACACTTACTTTAGAAGGAGATGCTACGCTCTCAGTCAACACCAGGGTCAGCTTTCTACTATTGTTCAAGTTGGTTTGGCCATTACACCGAGGTTAAAAAAAGTTGGGTTTACCTCAAATTATTAAAACTAGCTCATCTGTGTGGCAAGTGTCCCATTTTTTTAGTAGATTGAATTACTGCCTTTGAACCATAAGAACTTCCATTAGAAACCTGGAAGATCTTTTTTTTTTAGCACAAGCATGTTTTATTTATCCAAAACCTGCCAAGTTGCCCTACCAGCCTTTTTTAATGATGGTTTAGTAAACTGGTCTAGTGCGTGAACCAATTCCTCAGTCAAATCCAATTAATGTATTTTTATTTAAAAATTCTCAAAGCAGCACTTGCTTTCTTGGAATAACTCATTTCAGTGTAAAGTTGTTAAATGGAAGTATTTTATAACATCTCATCGTAACTATCCATCTACTCTTACCTATGGGTCACACAAGTCGAATGAGAGAAGGAAAACTAGGTAGAAAATCCTGCTGTTCACCAATACTGCCAAAATAATAACTATCTGTTCTTAAAAAGATGATATAGTCACACTGTTAAAAGCTGCACTGAGGTTATCCAGAAAGAGCTGAGCCTTCACAGGTCTTGCAATTTAATACTTCACAATAATCCATTAACAGGTTATTACTGTTATTTCCAGATGGGGTTTGGGTTTGATCTCCTTTTCAGTCATTCTCGAGAAGATGTTCAGGATGATGATAACCTACTGAAGATGGTCCTCCAGAGTAAACCAGTTCCGTTTCTACCTTCCCAAATAGGTGCCTCTGCATCCGGCTCCACTCTGCAAAGTGGTACCTTCCTGAAATGTAGAAAAGGTCAAGGGGAGAGGTCTCGGAAACTTCAGTTTTCAAAGAAGAACATCGGCAATTTCAAAAAACCAAAAAGGCCAAACGTCAGTGGCACTCAGGAAGCAATTTGTGATGGCACCTGTGAAAAAAGATGCTATTTATGTAGCAAGTATATCTTGCTTGAAATATACTATTTCAACACATATACACAAGTCTGCTTCACAGAGAATTTTGGGAAGATGGCAAGATGAAGAAGTAGGCCCAAGAAACATCAGTTTCCCAGTTTTTCAGAAGAATTAACACATCCCACTCAGCAGAATGACCCAAGGCGGTGTGGCAGCATCTCTGTGCGCCTAAAGACCGGTGTCGTGCTGCTCTTTCTGTCGGATGCACAACACGGACTTGTGGAGAATCCCACATTCGTGGAGGGACCTCGTAAGGTCAGAGAAACTCCTTCGGGGCACCTCCATTGTTTCAACGCTGCAGCGTTTGTATTTGGCCGACATTTTCTGTTCTGCCACGGCAAGGACTGTCTGGAGACTGTCAGTGGGCTTGAAATGATGTTCAAATCTCTGACCACAGGGAGATCGAATAGCAAGCAGGAAGTGTGACTCTTCTTTCGGCGGCTCTTCCAAACTTAAAGTTGACGTCAAAGGACTCGTTGACGTCGAAGGGCTCTCTTGCCTCATTTTCCTTCCCAGCTTCTCAGAAGGAAGTCGCACATGTGAGCTCCCTTCATCAGGGACATCACTTTCTGACAACACACTGGCAGAGTCTTGTTCTCCAGAAAGGATTTTGATTTTCAGAGCGTCCTCCCGCCCCCTGCTCACTTTCAGCCGGTCAGTCTGTTCAGCCACCGCTTCCACAGCACCACTCCCTGCGCCTTTCCAGCCGATGGAAGGGAGCACCCTGTACTTGTTCAGGGAAGAGGAGGTCCTCAAAGGCACTTGCCGCAGGAGCTCCGGGATTTCCTCAGGAGACACCTGGCTGGCCAGGAATGCTGGTTTTGTGAACGATGCTCTCTGGCTGTTCACTAATTCACGGGGAGCTGCTGGTGGTGGGGAAGATGGCACTCGGCAAGGACAGGCTTCCACGCTCTGAGAGTAATTGAAGTTTGGCCTTGTGCGTCCCTTGGCAGATTTTGGCCTGGTGACGTGCATGTCAGCAGCGTTTGTCCACGAGAAAGCAGCTGCTGTGCTTGAAGGGAAGCAGAGGTGAGATGGTGCTAAGTTCAGGAGAGCCACTGTGGCCATTGCTTCTCAAGGCACCTGCAGTTGAGGTAGCAGAGGGAAAAGTTACAGGAATTGGCCAGAAAGCTTCTGGAGAGCTTAATCTCCCTACAGCTCCCACTTCTGTGCTGCATGTCAGCTAATAATAGCAATAAATCTGGTGTATTACCATGTAGGCAGGCAGCAATCCTACGGTTCAGTAACGGCTGAGTCAGAGACAGCAGGATATGTGTATTTATAGGTGCTGGCTTTGTTAGGAATTGTTTAAAATTGACCCAGAGCATTGGGAAGTTGTGCCCTTCCCAACTTAAAGTTTTTGATGGAAAGAACAGAAACATTTTTTTCTCAAGCTAGAAACTCAGTGAAAACGGGACATGAGTGAACTTCAAATCACAGATCTGGCCTTTTCACTGTTCCTGCAGTGACAGATTAAGTTCCTGTTGTGGACTCCTGGGTAAGACTGACTACACTTTGCTTTTTAAAAATCTCTGAAGACCTTTGAGATTGAGTAAGTCTGACTCAATACAGAGAAGCCCATTCTGACTTCTCCTGTGACCAAAAGCTGCTTAACAGAGATCGATACTAACCACCATTAAAAATGAAACCATGTTCTGATGTGTGTTCTCCAACTCAAGCTGCACTCAGACCACTTGTGCTTTACTAGGACAAAGCAGTCCAAAAGCCCAGACAACCGGGCCACGACCTCACAACAACATTTTGGAGAGTGCAACAGGGTCACGCTCCTCCTACTCCTTTTCTGTGGTTTGCGTAGCAGGATTTATCAAGGGGGGGGAGGTGGAAAATGTCAACTTTGATCACTTGGCATTCTCCAGTAATGATAAAGTCAGACTTGCCTACTGTTCATCACCCCAAACCAAACAAACAGAAGGGAACAGTCACTGTGGTTGTTCCACAACCTTTTGCCAGTGATGCACTATTTAATGCTCAATTTCTCCTCCACCGCAGTGAAATGGAAATGCTCAGCAACCCAATTCTGAGCAAAGCCAAGGCAGAGTCCCAGCACACACACGTGCCCTGACCAGTGCCAGTACGAAGCTGCTTGGAGGTACAGATGCCTATCCCTCTGTCAGCCTCGAGCAGAGCTACAGACAGGGGCACGCCGCCCAAGCGACTCATCGGAGTTTCCTAGGAGCCTGTGGGGGGAAGGAGGTGTTTGTGCCTTTCACATACTGCCTCTAACAAACAAACTCTAAGGCAACAAGCTGTAGTTCGGCATCCTCTGAAGAACTCCAAAGCGCATTGGTGTGCTTAGCAGATATCACCAGTTACACTGCCAGTTCAAAGAATAAAAACCCCACAACAAACAACTTGCCAGAAACCACGGTGGGACCTTCCTGAGCGAGGGTCTCTGCCGCTTCAGCACGGTATATATTAGAGGTTCACCATGAGGAGCTGTATTAAATACAGCCGGTTTTATGTTCACGTGCTGGGTGAGAGGTTGGGATGAGGAAGGGCAGTCAGGGAGGGCTGTGCCCACAGACAGCCCCAAACCACTATGACCCCAGGGCCTGGGAGGGTAGGCAGCCCCAAATCCCTGGCCCTACAGCACAGCCCCAGCCCCACAGCATAGCCCAGCTCCCCAGCAGAGCCCTCAGTGACACAGCCTGGCCCTAACCCCACAACTAAGCCTAGTCCTGGCCCCACAGCACAGGCCCCACCGCATAAGCCCAACCCCACGGCCAGGCCCCGACCCTATAACCCAACTCCACAGCCAAGCCCCGACCCCACAAGCCAGGCCCCGGGC